>NW_024086884.1:0-26981 GCF_009730915.1 Dioscorea cayenensis subsp. rotundata | reverse complement strand
CCTAATCCTATGCTTTCTTTTTGGAATGTTTCTTAGTTTTCAATCAAAACACTAATCTATGTTTTCTTCGGAATGTCTCCTATTTTTTAACCAAAAGCCTAATCCTATGTTTTACCTTTCGAATGTCGCCTATTTATTCGTGTTGAATGAAAAAAATTAATCCTATGTTATCTTTTTGGAATGTCTCCTATTTTTTTTTCTTTTAAATCAAAACACTAATAATTTGTTTACTTTTTGGAATGTCTCCTATTTTTGAATCAAAAACCTAATCCATTCTTTTCGGAATGTCTACTATTTTTTGGTTTTTAATAAAAACCCTAATTTCATGTTTTCTTTTCTTATGTCTCCTATTTTTTAATCAGAACTCTAATCCTATGTTTTCTTTTTGGAATGTCTCCAATTTTTTAATCAGAACCCTAATTCTATGTTTTTTTTAAGAATGTCTCCTATTTATTTGGGTTTAATCAAAATCCAAATCATGTGTTTCTTTTCGCAATGTCTAGTATTTTTCAATCAAGCCCATAATCTTATATTTTCTTTTTGGAATATGCCGTTAATTTTAATTTTGAATCAAAACACAAATCCGATGTTTGCTTTTTGGAATGTCTTCTATTTATCGGTTCTCAAGCAAAAACCTAGTCCAATGGTTTCTTTTTGTAATGTCTCTTATTTTTCTAGTTTTTAATCAAAACCCTAATCAAATGTTCCTTTTTTGAAGATCTCGTAATCTTTTAATCAAAACCCTAATCCTATGTTTTCCTTTCGAAATGTCTCCTGTTTTTCAGTCAAAAACCCTAATCTTACGTATTCATTTTTGAAATGTCTCTTTTTTATTTAATTTTTAATCAAAACCCTAATCCTATATTGTTCGTATCAGAACGTCTTGTTGTTTGCAATCAAAATAGTAATCCAATGTTTTCTTTTGGGAATGTCTCCAATTTTTTATTCATAGCTTTAATCCTATGTTTTCTTTTGGAAATATCTCCTATTTTTGAATCAAAAACCTAATATTATGTTTTCTTTTCAGAATGTCTCCTATTTTTTATTTTTCAATCAAAACACTAATCATATATTTTTCTTTCAAAATGTCTACTATTTTTTAATCAAAACCCTAATCTTATGTGTTCTTTTTTTAATGTCTTCTATTTTTCAATCAAAAGCTTGATCTATGTTTTTTTTCGGAATGTCTCTTCTTTTTTTAATTTTCTATCAAAAACCTAACTCTATATTTTCTTTTCAGAATGTCTACTAGTGTTCAATCAAAACACTAATTCTATGTTTTCTTTTTGGAATGTCTCCTATTTTTTAATAAAAAAAATAATCCTATGTTTTCTTTTCGCAATATTTATATTTTCGTTTAGGAATGCCTCCTATTTTTAAATCAAAACCTTAATCCTATGTTTGCTTTTCTAAATGTCTCCTATATTTTCATTTTGAATGAAAACCGTAATTCTATATTTTCTTTTCAGAATGTCCCTAATTTTTTAGTCAAAACTCTAATCGTATGTTTTCTATTCCAAGTGTCTCCTATTTTTTTTTTTTGAATCAAAACCGTAATCCTATTTTATCTTATTGTAATGTCTCCTATTATTGAATCAAAACCCCAATCCAATGTTTTCATTTCATAATTTCTTCAATTTCTTGAATCAAAACTCTAATCATATTTTTTCCTTTCGGAATGTCTACTATTTTATAATCAAAACCGTAATCCTATGTTTTCTTTTTCAAATCTCTCTTATTTTTCAATCAAAAGCCTAGAGCTACGTTTATTTTTTCAGAATGTCTACTATTTTTTGGTTTTGTGTCAAAAACCTAATCCTATATTTTCTTTTGCGAATGTCTTCTAGTTTTAAATCAAAACACTTATTCTATGTTTTGTTTTTAGAATGTCTCCTATTTTATGATTTTGAATGGAAACCATAATCCTATGTTTTTGTTTCGGAATATATCCTATTTATGAATCAAAACACTAATTGGATATTTTCTTTTCAGAATATATCCTATTTTTCAATCAAAACACTAATCCTATGTTTTTATTTTAGAAAGTCTCCTATTTTTTTATCAAAGCCCAAATCCTATGTTTTCCTTTTGGAATGTCTCCTATTTTTCGGATTTCAATCAAAACCCTAATTATACATGTTTTTTTGGGAATGTCTCCAATTTTGTATTAAAACCCTAATCCTATGATTTCTTTTCGGAATGTCTCCTATTATGAAGCAAAACCGTAAATATATGTCTTCGTATTAGAATGTCCCACATTTCTCAATCACATCCCTAATCCCATCTTTTCGTTTCGGAATGTCTCCTATTTTTCGATTTTGAATCAAAACTATAATCCATGTTTTCTTTTCGCAATGCCTCCTATTTGAATCAAAAACTAAATCCTATGTTTTCTTTTCGAAATGTCTCCTATTTTTTTATTCTTAATCAAACCCCTAATGCTATGTTTTTTTATCAGAATGTCTTCTAATTTTCAGTCAAACCCTTAATGCATTGTTTTTTTAGGAATGTCTCATATATTTCAGTTTTCTCAAAATGTCTCATATATTTCAGAATGTGTCATATATTCCAATCAAAACCCTAATCCTATGTTTCTTTCTAGAATGTCTCCTATTTTTTGGTTTTGAATTAAAACCCTAATCCTATGTTTTCCTTTCTTAATATCTCCTATTTTTGACTCAAAACACTAATCCTGTGTACTTATTTTTTTTTCCTAACGTCTCCAATTTGTCAATCAAAACCCTAATCCTATGTTTTCTTTTGTGGAATGCCTCCTATTTATCAGTTTTTAATCAAACCCCTAATACTATGTACACTTTTCAGAATATCTCTTATTTTTCAGTTTTTAATGAAAACCATATTGCTATGTTTTCTTCTCAAAATCTCTCCTATTCAAAACTCTAATCCTATGTTTCTTTTTGGAATGTCTCCTATTTTTTTGTTTTGAATGAAAACCCAAATCTTATATTTTTTAATCAAAACTCTAATCCTCTATTTTCTTAATAGACTATTTTCTATTTTTGAATCAAGGCCCAAATCCTATTTTTCCCTTCGGAATGTCTCCTATCTTTTGGATTTCAAACAAAACCATAATCTAACATTTTATAAGGAATGTTTCCTACTATTGAATCAACACCTTAATCGTATGTTTTCTTTTTTGAATATCTCATGTTTTTTAATCAAAGCCCTAATCATATGTTTTATTTTAGCAATGTCTCATATTTTACAACCAAAACCATAAGCCCATGTGTTCGTTTAGGAGTGTCCCCATTTTTTTGGGTTTCAATCAAAACCTTACTCCTACGTTTTCTTTTTGGAATGACTCTTATTTTGAAATCAAAACTCAATACCTATGTTTCCTTTTCACAATGTCTCCTATTTTCGGTTTTTAATCAAACCTCTAATGCTATGTTTTTCTTATCGGAATGTCTCCCTGCTTTTTTTCAATCCAAACTCTAATATTATGTTTTTCTTTTCAGAATGTCTCATATTTTATGATTTTGAATCAAAACACTAATTCCATGTTTTCTTTTCTTAATGTCTCCTATTTTTGAATCAAAACCCTAATCCTTTGTTTTTTCTTTTGATAATGTCTCCTATTTTTAATCAAAACAATAATACTATATTTTTCTTTTTGGAATGTGCCCTATTTTTTGGTTTTGAATCAATTCAACAATAGTAGACTTTTCATAATGTCTCATATTTTTTAATGATAACCCTAATCCTATCTTATCTTTTCGGAATGTCTCCTATTTTCAATAAAAATTCTAATCCTATGTTTTTAAATGTATCCTGTTTTTCGGTTTTTAATCAAAACCCTAATCCTTTGTTTTCTTATTGGAAAGTCTACTATTTTTCAATCGAAACTCTAATTCTATGTTTTCTTTTCAGAATGTCTCATATTTTTTGGTTTTGAATCAAAGCCCTATTCCTACGTTTCTTTTTAGAATGCCTTCTTTTTTTTTTAATCAAAACCCTAATTCTATGTTTTCTCTTTGGAATGTCTTCTATTTTTGAATCATAACCAAAATCCTCTATTTTCTTCCAAGAATGTATCATATTTTTCGGTTTGGAATAAAAACCCTAACCCTATTTTATTTTCTTTCGCAATGTCTCCTATTTTTTAAGCAAAACCGAACACAAGCTCGTGAGGCATTTCGGAATTTGGCCAAATTCAATCTTCTTGGCCTCGAAAAATAGCAATTTTGCCATTTATAGTAATATTTGATTTGATTATATCTTGGGGTAGAAATCTCTTATTTGTAGGTCATTTTCGGCATCAGCTTTTATTTGTTAAGTCCTTTATTTTCTTGCTAAAATTTGAAAACTTGCTATTTTAGGCAAATTTTTAAATCTTCCCCTTTTTTTGGGTTTATTTTGTATCTTTCTCTGGGTCTACTTATTGTAAGCCTATGGGCTACGGTCGGATCAGTCTTGTAATAGTTCTTTGGTCGATTACTAAAATTTACTTCATTTTTTCTACCCAACCCTGGTAATCTCTTATCAACAGGTTACAAGGGTTGATACTGGCATTCGTGGGTGGATTAACAGTGTCAAGATTATCGTTGCATCAGTTTCGATAGAGGAGATCTATGAGCGTGACGATGACTCCAAATTTGAGCAGGGGATTAGTCACCTATTTGAATATCGAGTGGATCGGATGTTGGAGGAATTCACCGAATGGTTCACACAAATGATGGGAAGCATCAATCTAGGGCATACGTCGGAGAGTGAAGGTGATTACTTGATTGAAGATGACAATTGGTATTTTGCTGTCATCGTGCAGGCACGGCGGCAAAATGACAGGATTCTGGGGATGGTGCTAGAACCCACATTGATGATCACAGGCATTGGGAATCTAGCATGCAGGTTGAGATTCCAGAATTTCATAGTGGACTTCAAGTGGAGGACTTCCTCATTTGGATGTGTACAGTTGAGGATATCTTGGAATTCAAGGTTGTCCCCAAGTACAGGAGGGTACCATTAGTGTCAATGAGGCTCTATGGCCATGCAACCACATGGTGGCATTAACTGAAGCTAAGCCGCAGTAGGCAGAGAAAGGATAAGATCAATTATTTGGAGAAGATGAAGAAGTACATGTACCCTAGTTTCTTGCCTCATAATTGGCAGTGATTGATTTTCAGTAGCCAGTACACTCTACGTTCGCCCACTCGCACAGTGGAATAGTACACCACGGAATTCTACCAATTGATGGTTCAGAATAAAGTCTAAGAATCTAAAGTACAGTTGGTGGAGAGATATATCGGGGGTTTATAAGTCAAGATCTAGGAGACAATCAACTTGTTTGACCCGATCTCCATCTCATCCACAAATCAACAGGCATTGATTATCGAGTGGCAACAGTAACGTTTGGTTCCTATGAGCTCAGGGAGGGCGCCTAGAAGAAACAAATCGATTACCGGTGATACATGTGGCATGACTCGAGGGGGTGATACTGTTAACTGACCCGCAGGAATGACCACTGTGAAGGGGGCAGTAGTAGCACCATTAAGTGTTTCTGTTGTGGGGAAAAAGGGCATCGTCAGGCAGATTGTAGGAGGATGGGCAAGAGGGTTATGTTGGAGGAAGAAGAAGATAACACGACAGATTTAGGCCCGCCTATGTTTGAAGAAGGCAACCTTGATGAGGAAGTGGTTAAAGATGGCATTAGTACAACCTTAGTTGTACACAGGTCCTTGATGAGTGCTTTTCATATTGCATTCACTTACCCTCTTTGCACTCATTTACTTGTCTTTTAGCATAATTCTATCAATTTGAGATGCTATTCTGAGTATATTTGCTTCATGTTCAAAAATTAGGGGCTCGAAGCAAAGTGGAGCAAATTCGGGGAGTAATTGAGGAGAAGAATCAGGGTTCTGGTAAGTTTCAAGACTGGCACGGTTTCCCACAATCGTGTGTGTCTCCCCAAAAAACTCAACCTGAAGACAGTTTCTTCTAAACAAGAGAAATACGAGCTAGAAGACCTTCTCACGACCATGCGCAGGCAGGGTACGGGCATTACACGATCGTGTCCCATTCTTTTAAATATTTGAGCCCATGTCACTCAGAATCCTCATCTAGGACACGGTCATCACACGACCATGTGTAGACCATCTCGAGTGCGAATATTGCCATATAACTCTAGACTTCTAGGGTTTTGAGATCATCATTTTTCGGTGATTCTTTACTCCACCCGAGGGATTGGATGAGATCGAAGATCAGGCTTCACCACACCATCTAGTGGGATCAAGGGTGAGTTTGAGGTAGAAGAGAAGTGAAGTTGGCACCAAGGAAGATCATCTTGTTAAGATAGGGGAGAATCATGTCTTCTTTCTCTAGATTTTCATTTGTTTCTTCCTTGTTGTACTTATCCATGAGGGGTATTACTCTCTTATTATCGAATAGTCAACCCTAGTCTACCTGTTCTTCCAATCAACTATTTTCAATTCTTGCTTTGTTCTTGTTTGAAACCAACTCTATCTTTTATTCACTAAAGGTCAGAGGAAAACTGAGTACTTTAAGTTCTAGTCCATGTGGTTTGACAACCCTACCCCTCATAGGGTACCATTTTAGTACTTGTTTATGACTCGTACACTTGCAGAGAATGCATCAAGTTTTTGGCGCCATTATTGCAGACTAGGAACTTTTAGGAAATTTTAAAATATGGTGATCTAGTTTGTTTATTATAAGCTTTTTTTGTGAATATATGTCTTTCCATTTCATTTTTAATCATTCTTGTTGGTTTTGATTTCATTCCATTTACTTTACTCTCGTATGCTTACATTGACCTATCTTTTCTGTGTACACACACTTGAATGACCCTAGGAAGCACCTCATCTCCATTGGCTAACCCGGATTTGGAAGTTGAGAGAAATTTCAGAAGAAGGATCAGACAGATTAATTTGAGTGAAATAGGTTCAGTAAAGATCAGTATAGAAGTTAGTCAAGAAGAAGAAATGGCCGGGAACCAACAGCAGCAGAGTATTTCAAATTTTCCTCGACCAAACATGGAGAGAGTAGGGCACAATATTGTTCGTCCTCTTGTTGCTGCGAATAATTTTGAGCTGAAGCCAAATTTTATCTAGATGGTGAAATAAATGTGCTAGTTTGATGGGTTTCAGGACGAAGACCGGTATTTACAGTCGAGAAATTTCTTGGAGATTTGCGACACCTTTAAGGTGAATAACATGTCTGAGGATGCTGTTTCTCTCAGACTTCCCATTTTCGTTGAGAGAAAGGGCCTACAGTTGACCCTAGTTCTACTGAGGTGAGTACTGGATAGTTCGAGTAGGTGGACTTTGTGGGGCAGAATCATTGATATTTTATCAATCCGTATAGCAACACCTATAACCAAAGATGGAGAAATTATCCAAACTTCTCATGGAGCCTACCATCACAGGGGCAAGGAGCACAGCAACTGTGTAAACCTCCTCTCCAAGCACAACAACCATCATCTTCTTCCTCTATAGAGCCATCCAATGAGCCTGTCGGGTTGTTAACCTGATTCATCAAGAGCACCGAGACCCATCTCTTGGGTCATGAAGTGATGATGAGGAATACGAATGCTACTGTGAGGAAACTCGAGCACCAAATGGCCCAAATGTCTAAGTTGATCGAAGAAAGGCTCCGCACTTCCTCCAAAGCAACAATAAAGTCAACCCTTAGGAATTTCTGAATGGTGTCATCTGGAGAAGTGGAAAGGAACTTTCTAGTCCTATTATGAAGGAGCCTGAGGTAGAAAATGTTGTACCTCTGATGGTAATTGATTTAAGTGAAAATGTGAGAGAGATGGCAAAAGGAGGGGGTAACGGGAAAATAGAGCTATCTGAATACCAACCTAAGCTTCCTTTCCCTGTAGAATTTAAGAAAGATCAATAGGTAGAGCAATTTGGATATGTTCAAGACCTTGCACATTAATGTTCCATTCATCGAGGCTCTTGATCAAATGCCAAGATATGCTAAGTTCTTGAAGGAACTAATCATGAACAAGAGAAATTTAGAAGAAGTGTCTTCAGTGACACTAAGTCAAGAATGTTCGGCCTTGATCACCAACAAACTCAACAAGAAGGAGAAGGTTCCCTGTGGATTCAGCATTCCTTGTACCATTGGAGGGTTAGTAGTTAAGAAAGCTCTTGCAGACCTTAGAGCTAGCATCAACCTCATACCCAACAAGATATTTTAACGGCTTGGGCTTGGGGAGCCGAAATCCACTACCATGACTCTGTAACTGCCAGACAGGCCCATCAGACAACCGTGAGGAATAATTGAATACATTCTAGTGAAGGTGGACAAACTTATATTCCTAGTGGATTTCATCATTCTAGATATTGATGACAAGGTAGAGGTGTCACCGATCTTGAGGAGACCATTTTTGGCAACTTCAAAAGCTCTCATTGATATCAAAGATGGTCGGTTAACACTATGAGTTGGCATAGAAGAAATCATATTCAAGGTTCAAGACTCTACGAGGCACACCATGGATTTTGATGATACTTATTATTGTGTGGTTGTTATTGATTGTTTAGTTTCTGACTTTGTGCAGGACACCTTTATGAAGGATGAGCTATTTGAGCAGCTAGAGGGTGACCCTCTTGAGGACGAGGTCATGAAGGAGGTAGTAGAGGAATCACAATGTCAGGAAGTGGCAATGGTTGAGGTGTATGTGCCCCTCGAGTTGTCAAAGAAGAAGGTCTCCCAAGCAACTCAATGGTGGAAAAAGGAGACCACCAAGAGGAAGAAGCCACCCACATCACCATCTTGTCCTAAAGCCTCCAATCATTCATCTTTTTAGACTTTTGGTGAGAACAGTTTGATTAATTCATTATTACCATATTCTTCCAGCTGTGTCTCAGGTGGCAATGAGAGGTCTCGATTCCATGAACCTCTATAAGGACTGAACAGGTATGTCAAGCTAGTGACATAAAACAAGCGATTCTTTGGGAGGCAACCCAAGTTGTTTTGTTTCCTTTTGTTTGTGTCCTTTGGGTTTTGGTTTTTCTTCTTTATGTTTTAATATTTCTTTATTTGGTGAGGTTTGCTTTATTTAGTGTCTCTCGAGGTGTTTTTCAATGTATTTGATGTTTCGGTGGTGTTATTTCGTATCTTGGGTGGCTAAATCGTTTATTTTGGAGTAAGGAAACACATTTCCTGGAGTTTTCTGGCTAAGCATGGGGTCAGCACGCCCATGTGTGTGCCACTGATTTTCATTGGCTTGCATTTTATATAACTCAGGGAGGACAAGGACCAGACACGGATTGTGCCAAGCATGGTCGCACAGCTCAATTTCCTCGCATTATCGTGTCTTCCCCTTTTGAGCTCGTGGGAAATTATCCTGAGATTTTTAGGAGGAGTGGCACACCCTAGGCATGATCGTGCCCTTCCTGGTTATCTTGGCACTATCGTGTCCGGAGTGTGTCTATTTGCAACCCTTCGGCCCCCGAACCCTACGTTTAAAATCCCTACCGGCGTCGGTAGCAACCTTTATTTCAAACTATTCGTCATGATAGCCGGCCTCGTATTACTTCCTCATCTATTTATTGTCGAGATTTTTGTGGTTTTCTCAATGAATTTTGATTGAGCCGCCTTGTTGCTCCCTCGTCATGCCCCTCAACTTCAGCAAGCCACCAGCCTTACCTTTGGTTCTGTTTGGGAGTTTTAGATTGTGATCCTCTTGATCTTAATGTTTGCCATCCAATTCTTATGAGATTTATTTTTAGTAAAAACCTGTGCAACCCTTCAGGGAAGAAGATTGCCTTGGGATAGGATTTTGTTTTGAACCTTAGCATGATCGTGTCCGTTCATTTGTGAAGATGAAGGGGGAAGTGCATGATCGTGCCCTCTAGAGGGACACGCTCTTCATGCTTCTTGCACGATCGTGTCTAGCCTATTTTCTCAGTTTCATGTACTAATTACACTCCTTTCTTTTACAGTTAATTCTTTGGAAACACGCTACAAATAAGTCACGTGAACCCCTCTCTTTCCTTTATTGTTCTCAAAATTTCTTTTTTGCATGACTTATAATTATACATTGAGGACAATGTATCATTCAGGTGTGGGGGAGGGTTGCATGCTTGTTTTTGTGGATGAGTGCCTTGCTAATGATGATATGTAATTATTTTGTTGTAAATTCTTAAACTTAGCGGGGACACGAGCATGTTAAGGACTTATTTGGAGCAACTTGTAGACTTACTTTTACTCTAAGGACCTAAGACTTCATCATGTTGCCTGTATTTGTGGAGCCACTTTCTTTACGACGAAAACCTTCAATTAAGACCACCTTTTTACATTAATTATAGTGTTAAAAAAAACCTAGAAGTCGGATTCCTTTTTGGGATGCCCTACAAGTCCAATTTTGAAATTTTGAGTGTTAAAAGATTGTCAAAAGAGCTATCACCCTAGAGTAGTGACAGCAACTCTTGAGTAGTCGAATTTTGGACATTACAAGTGTATATTTGATGACCTACTGGGAGAGAAGGCTACCCTTAGGGTGTATGAAGCTAATACCCATTGTTATAAGTGAAATAAAGGTTAGCTAGTGTTAGGTTGACAACTGGAGACTTTGGGCCACTCATTTTAGGGTTTGCACACACACAAGGTCCTTAAAGTAAAAGTGTGGTCCTTTATCGAGCATTCTTGTTTGAACTAACCCTTGTTGTTCCCTCTTTGCTTAAGAATTTGCCATTTCCCTAAGTTCAAATGTAATGCACTCATCTTCTCTTTTATTGAGTGGCATGAGATTTGTTGAGGACAAGCAAACATTAAAGTGTGGGGGTATTTGATGAGTGCATTTCATAATGTAACCACTTACTCTCTTTGCACTCATTTACTTGTCTTTTAGCACAATTCCATCCATTTGAGTTGCTATTCTGGGTATATTTGCTTCATTTGCAGAGATTTGGGGCTCGAAGCAAAGTGGAGCGAATTCAGAGAATAATTGAGTAGAAGAATCAGGATTCTGCTATGTTTCAAGATTGATACAGTCTCCGCACGACCGTGCACGTCCCCCTGAAAAACTCAGCCTGAAGACAATTTCTTCTAAACAAGGGCAGCACAAGCTGGAAGTCCTTCGTACGACCATGCGCAGGCAGGGCACGGGCATGACATGATCTTGTCCCATTCCCAAGAATATTCTAAGCTCATGTCACTCAGAATCCTCATCTAAGACATGGTCATCGCATGACCGTGTTACAGACAGTGTCAAACCCGAAAAAAATTTCCATATAACTCCAGACTTCTAGGATATTAAGATCATCATTATTCTGGGATTCTTTTCTCCACCAGAAGAACTTGGATGAGATTGAAGATTAGGCTTGACCACACCATCTAGGGAGATTAAGGGCGAGTTAGAGGCAGAAGAGAAGTGCGATTGGCAATAAGGAAGATCATCTTGTGTAGAAAGGGGAGAATCATGTCTTCTTTCCCAAGATTTTTCTTTTGTTTCTTCCTTGTACTCATTCATGAGGGCATTGTTCTCTTATTATCGAATACTCAACCCTAGTCTACCCATTCTTCCCATCCACTATTTTCAATTCTTACTTTGTTCTTGTTTAAAACCAACTAAATCTTTCATTCACTAGAGATCAGAGGAAAACTATGTACTTTGAGTTTCGAACCTGTGGTTTGACAACCCTACCTCTCATAGGGTACCACTTTACTACTTGTTTGCAACCCGTCCACTTGCGAAGAGCGCATCAGTAATATTTGACATGACATGCTGAGGATGATTGGCTATTAACCAACATCTTCCAACCGATCTGTATTATCCTCGGTAAGGTGTGTCAATTTGGGATAAATGTAGGTAGCTTTGAAAATATCATATCTAAAGAGGGCCATGCAGAGGGTCAAGATAACTACCGAGCGGTATGATAAGTTGTATAAGTTGGCCTGGCTTAAGTAGGGAGGTGAGTTGATAGTTCCAAGAATGCCTTGGTCACTTTCTCGATCAACGTAAAGTACATGGATGAAGTGCGGTGTGACGTAGTGCCCATGGGTGCGTGTCACCTATTGTTGGGGTGGCTTTGGTAGTATGATCAGAGGATGGTGCATGACGACGGCGTGAACTCTTACAATTTCACCTTTGAGAGAGTGAAGATTGTGTTGCTGCCCAAAATGCCAGAAGAAACGCCACCTTCCACTAGCACCAACATCAACTTGTTGTCTTATGTACTGTTCAAAAAGGAGTTATAGAATTCAGGAGCAGCGTTCATCTTTCTTAGAAAGGCAGCCATCGAGAGCTTGGAGTCCTCAAAAAATTCTAGAAGTTATTCTTTCTTTTTAAGATGAGTTGGAAGACGTCTTCTCCGATGACCTACCAAATGGACCTCCAGCTCTTCGCGACATCGAACATCATGTAAAGCTATAAACTAGCTCTATCATACTGTACTTACCACACTACCGAATAAGTCCTCGAGAACAGGAAGAATTGATATGTCAAGTGGAAGAACTGCTGGCAAACGGGCACATCCGTGAGAGCATGAGATATTGTGGTGGTAGCAGCCTTGTTGATAGTCAAGCCGTCAACAAAATTACTATATGGTACAGGTTCCCTATCCCTAGTTTGGATGATCATCTTGACCAGATTAGTGGTGTTATGGTGTTCACACACTTAAATATGAAGAACGAGTATCACGAGATAAGCGTATGACCAGGGACGAGTGGAAGACCGTGTTCAAGAAGCATGAGGGGTTGTACGAATGGATGGTCATGCCATTCAGGCTTTCAAATATCCCCAGACATTTATGAGGGTCATAAATGAACTTTTGTGGCCGTTCATTGGCAAGTTTGTGGTCTGGTGGTGTACTTCAATAACATACTCATGTATAGCCCGAACCACGAGATACTCCTTGTATATGTCCGGGATGTCCTCGCTATTCTTCAATACCAATAGTTTTATATGATAAGGAAGAAGTGTGTTTCCTTCATACCCAAGGTATTGTTTTTTAGATATGTTGTTTTAGGAGAAGGAATAAAGGTGGATGAAGCGAAGATCATGGCAGTGCAACAGTGGGTGACTCCCACAAATATCACCGAGGTGAGGAATTTCCACGACCTCACTTTCTTTTATTGGCAGTTCATCTTATACTTGAGTAGTATTATGGCACCACTCACCGAGTGCCTAAAGGGCAACATGTTTACATGGACAGATGAATCCAATGCTGTATTCCATCTATTGAAGGAGCGCTTGAAAGCCGCACATGTCATGGCAAAATGGGGCTGTGTTAAGCTAGTAAGGGTGAACCATTGTATTTTTTAGTAAGAAGTTATCGAGAGCATGTTTGAATTAAATGACATATGATGTCGAATTTTATGCTGTAGTGTAGGCTATCAAACAATGGAAGCATTATCTGATTTACCTAGAGTTCATCTTGTACACAGATCACACAACTCTACATCATATACATCAACAAGGCAAGGTATCCTTTCGTCATGGCCGATAGGTAAACTTTTTTGGATGAACTTACCTTTATCATGATGCATAAGCCAGGGGTGTCCAACCGCATTACGGACACACTCAGTAGGTGAACAAGATACTAGTTATGTTGTAAGTCTGGGTACCCAGTTTTGACCCTTTTCGGCACTTTTTGCGACTAATAAATATTTTTCAAAGGCTCTATTAGATGTACAGGTTACAAAATGGATAGATTTATTACTATATGATGGTTTCTTGTTTTGAGGAAACCAACATTGTGTTTCGGAATATCTCCTATTTTTCAATCAAAACTGTAATCTTATGCCTTTCTTTCAAAATGTCTCCTATTTTTTTAATCAAAACCCTAATCGTATCTTTTCTTTTCAAAATGTCTCCTATTTTTTAATCAAAACACTAATGCTATATTTTTTTTGGAACATCTTCAATTTTTTAGTTTTGAATCAAAACCCAAATCCTATGTCTTCCTTTTGGAATGTCTCCTATTTCTCAATCAAAACACTAATCCTATGTTTTCTTTTCGGAATGTCTCCTATTTTGCATAATAGAATCAATACCCTAATCATAGGGTGGCTTTGGTAGTATGATCAGAGGGTGGTGCATGATGACAGCTCGAACTCTTACAATTTTGCCTTTGAGGGAGTGAAGATTGTGTTGCTGCCCAAAATGCCAGAAGAAATGCCACCTTAGACTAGCACCAACATCAACTTATTGTCGTATATACTGTTCAAAAAGGAGTCATAGAATTTAGGAGCAGCGTTCATCTTACTCAGAAAGGCAGCCATTGAGAGCTTGCAGTCCTAAAAAATTCTAGAAGTTATTCTTTCTTTTTAAGATGAGTTGGAAGACGTCTTCCCTGATGATCTACCAAATGGACCTCCAGCTCTTCCTGACATCGAACATCATGTAAAGCTATAAACTGGCTCTATCATACTATACTGACCACACTACTGAATGAGTCTCCGGGAATAGGAAGAATTGATATGTCAAGTGGAAGAACTGCTAGCAAACGGGCACATCCGTGAGAGCATGAGCCATTGTGTTGGTAACAGCCTTGTTGATAGTCAAGCCATCAACAAAATTACTATTAGGTACAGGTTCCCTATCCCTAGTTTGGTTGATCATCTTGACCGGATTAGTGGTGTTATGGTGTTTGCACAGTTAAATATGAAGAACGAGTATTACGAGATAAGCGTATGACCGGGGACGAGTGGAAGACCATGTTCAAGAAGCGCGATGGGTTGTACGAATGGATGGTTATGCCATTCAGGATTTCCAATATCTCCAGACATTTATGAGAGTCATAAATAAACTTTTGTTTACGTTCATTGGCAAGTTTGTGGTCTGGTGGTGTACTTCAATAACATACTCATTTATAGCCCGAACCACGAGATATTCCTTCTACATGTTCGGGATGTCCTCGCTATTCTTCGATCCCAATAGTTTTACATGATAAGGAAGAAGTGTGTTTTCTTCCCACCCAAGGTATTGTTTTTCAGATATGTTGTTTTAGAAGAAGGAATATAGGTGGATGAAGCCATGATCATGGTAGTGCAACAGTGGGTGACTCCCACAAACATCACCGAGGTGAGTAGTTTCCATGACCTCATTTCCTTTTATAGGCAGTTCATCTCATACTTCAGTAGTATTATGGAACTACCCACCGAGTGCCTGAATGGCAACAAGTTTGCATGGATAGACAAAGCTAATGCTGTATTCCATCTAATGAAGAAGCGCTTGACCGCCGCTCCTGTTATGGTGAAATGGGGTTGTGTTAAGCTAGTAAGGGTGAACCATTGTATTTTTTAGTGAGAAGTTATCGAGAGCATGTTTGAACTAAATGACATATGACATCGAATTTTATGTTGTGGTGTAGGCTATAAAACACTACAGGCATTATCTTATTTACCGAATGTTCATCTTGTACACAGATCACGCCACTCTACAGCATATATATCAACAAGGCAAGGTATCCTTTCGTCATGG
Organism: Dioscorea cayenensis subsp. rotundata; assembly: GCF_009730915.1. Lineage (NCBI taxonomy): Eukaryota > Viridiplantae > Streptophyta > Magnoliopsida > Dioscoreales > Dioscoreaceae > Dioscorea > Dioscorea cayenensis. The sequence continues at coordinate 11,569 of NW_024086884.1, read as the reverse complement.
CCGATAGGTAAAATTTTTTGGAGGAACTTACCTTTATCATGATGTATAAGCCATGGGTGTCCAACCGCATTACGGACCCACTCAGTAGGCGAGCAACATACTGGTTCTGTTGTAATTCTGGGTACCCATTTTTGACCCTTTTCGTGACTTTTTGCAATTGATAAATATTTTTCAACGGTTCTATTAGATGTACAGGTTGCAAAATGGATAGATTAATTACTACATGATGGTTTCTTGTTTTGAGGAAACCAACACTGTGTTTCGGAATATCTCCTATTTTTCAATCAAAACTGTAATACTATGTCTTTCTTTCAAAATGTCTCCTATTTTTTACTCAAAACCCTAATCGTATCTTTTCTTTTCGAAATGTCTCCTATTTTTTAATCAAAACACTAATGCTATATTTTTTGGAATGTCTTCTATTTTTTAGTTTTGAATCAAAACCCTAATCCTATGTCTTCCTTTTTGAATGTCTCCTATTTCTCAATCAAAACCCTAATCATATGTTTTCTTTTCATAAGGTCTCCCATTTTTCATATTAGAATCAATACCCTAATCATAGGGTGGCTTTGGTAGTATGATCAGAGGGTGGTGTATGACGACGATGCGAACTCTTACAATTTCGCCTTTGAGGGAGTGAAGATTGTGTAGCCGCCAAAAATGCCAGAAGAAATGCGGCCTTCCACTAGCACCGACATCAACTTTTTGTCTTATGTACTGTTGAAAAAGGAGTTATAGAATTCAAGAACAGTGTTCATCTTGCTCAGAAAGGCAGCCATCTAGGAATTGGAGTCCTCAAAAATTCCTGAAGTTATTCTTTCTTTTTAAGATGAGTTGGAAGACGTCTTCCCCGATGACGTACAGAATGGACCTCCAGCTCTTTGCGACATCGAACATCTCGTAAAGCTATAAACTGGAAGAATTGATATGTTAAGTGGAAGAACTGTTGACAAACGTGCACATCCATGAGAGCATGAGTCATTGTGGTGGTAGCAGCCTTGTTGATAATCAAGCCATCAACAAAATTACTATCAGGTACAGGTTCCCTATCCCTAGTTTGGATAATCATCTTGATCAGATTAGTGGTGTTATGGTGTTCGCACACTTAAATATGAAGAACGAGCATCACGAGATAAGCGTACGACCGGGGACGAGTGAAAGATCATGTTCAAGAAGCGCGAGGGGTTGTACGAATGGATGGTCATGGCATTCAGGCTTTCTAATATCTCCAGACAGTTATGAGGGTCATAAATGAACTTTTGTGGGCGTTCATTGGTAAGTTCGTGGTCTGGTGGTGTACTTCAATAACATACTCATTTATAGCCCAAACCACGGGATACTCCTTGTACATGTTCGGGATGTCCTCGCTATTCTTCGATCCCAATAGTTTTACATGATAAGGAAGAAGTGTGTTTTCTTCCCACCCAAGGTATTGTTTTTCAGATATGTTGTTTTAGGAGAATGAATATAGGTGGATGAAGCCAAGATCATGGCAGTGCAACAGTTGGTGACTCAGGCAAATATCACCGAGGTGAGTAGTTTCCATGACCTCATTTCCTTTTTTTTGCAGTTCATCTCATACTTCAGTAGTATTATGTAACCACCGACCAAGTGCCTGAATTTCAGCAAGTTTGCATGGATAGACAAAGCCAATGCTGCATTCCATCTAATGAAGAAGCACTTCACTGCCGCTCCTGTCATGGCGAAATGGGGCTGTGTTAAGCTTGTAAGGGTGAACCATTGTATTTTTTAGTGAGAATTTATTGAGAGCACGTTTTAATTAAATGACATATGACATCGAATTTTATGCTGTGGTGTAGGCTATAAAACACTACAGGCATTATCTAATTTACCGAATGTTCATCTTGTACACAGATCACGCCACTCTACAGCATATATATCAACAAGGCAAGGTATCCTTTCATCATGGCCGATAGGTAAAATTTTTTGGATGAACTTACCTTTATCATGATGTATAAGCCATGGGTGTCCAACCGCATTACGGACCCACTCAGTAGGCGAGCAACATACTGGTTCTGTTGTAATTCTGGGTACCCATTTTTGACCCTTTTCGTGACTTTTTGCGATTGATAAATATTTTTCAACGGCTCTATTAGATGTACAGGTTACAAAATGGATAGATTAATTACTACATGATGGTTTCTTGTTTTGAGGAAACCAACACTGTGTTTCGAAATATCTCCTTTTTTCAATCAAAACTGTAATACTATGTCTTTCTTTCAAAATGTCTCTTATTTTTTACTCAAAACCCTAATCGTATCTTTTCTTTTTGAAATGTATCCTATTTTTTAATCAAAACACTAATGCTATATTTTTTGGAATGTCTTCTATTTTTTAGTTTTGAATCAAAATCCTAATCCTATGTCTTCCTTTTTTAATGTCTCCTATTTCTCAATCAAAATCCTAATCCTATTATTTCTTTTCATAATGTCTCCTATTTTTCATTTTAGAATCAATAACCTAATCATAGCATGGCTTTGGTAGTATGATCAGAGGGTTGTGCATGAGGACGATGCGAACTCTTACAATTTCGCCTTTGAGAGAGTGAAGATTATGCGGCCTTCCACTAGCACCAACATCAACTTTTTGTCTTATGTACTGTTTAAAAAGAAGTTATAGTATTCAAGAACAGTGTTCATCTTGCTCAGAAAGGCAGCCATCGAGGAATTGGAGTCCTCAAAAATTCTAGAAGTTATTCTTTCTTTTTAAGATGAGTCGGAAGACGTCTTCCCCGATGGCCTACAGAATGGACCTCCAGTTCTTTGCGACATCGAACATCACGTAAAGCTATAAACTGGCTCTATCATACTATACTGACCACACTACCGAATGAGTCCCTAGGAACAGGAAGAATTGATATGTTAAGTGGAAGAACTATTGGCAAACGGGCACATCCGTGAGAGCATGAGTCATTGTGGTGGTAGCAGCCTTGTTGATAATCAAGCCATCAACAAAATTATTATCAGGTACATGTTTCCCTATCCCTAGTTTGGATAATCATCTTGACAAGATTAGTGGTGTTATGGTGTTTGCACACTTAAATATGAAGAACGAGCATCACGAGATAAGCGTACTGACCGGGGGACGAGTGGAAAGATCATGTTCAAGAAGCGCGAGGGTTGTACGAATGGATGGTCATGCCATTCGAGGGCTTTCTAATATCTCCGGACATTTATGAGGGTCATAAATGAACTTTTTGTGGGCGTTCATTGGTAAGTTCGTGGTCCGGTGGTGTACTTCAATAACATACTCATTTATAGCCCAAACCACTGGGATACTCCTTGTACATGTTCGGGATGTCCTCGCTATTCTTTCGATCCCAATAGTTTTTACATGATAAGGAAGAAGTGTGTTTTCTTCACACCCAAGGTATTGTTTTTTTCAGATATGTTGTTTTTAGGAGAAGGAATATAGGGTGGATGAAGCCGATGATCATGGCAGTGCAACTAAGATTTGGGCCTAGGATTATAAATCAATAGAATTCCAAAAAGCGATATCGGTTTTGATTCAAAAATAGAAGTCATTCCAAAAGCGAAGAATTCTGAAAAAAGAAAAATATACGATTATTGATTATTGTTTCAAAATAGTAGACATTCCCAAAATAAAATATAAGATTAGGTTTTTTATTGAAAAATAGGATACATTACTTTAAAAAAACATAGGATTACGGTTTCAGTTCAAAAATAGTTGACATTCCGAAAAGAAAGCATAGGATTATGGTTTTGATTGAAAAATAGGAGATATTACTATTAAAAAACACTGGATTAGGGTTTTGATTCAAAAATAGTAGACACTCCGAAAAGAAAAAAATAGGATAAGTGTTTTAATTCAAAAATAGGTGATATTATGAAAATAAAACAAGGGATTAGGGTTTTGATTAAAAACTAAAAATAGGAGACATTCTGAAAATAAAACATAAGATTATGGTTTTGATTGAAAAGATAGAAAAACATTTTGAAAAAGACAATAAAGGATTAAGATTTGATTCAAAAACTAAAATCATAGGACACATTCTCGAAAAATGTAGGATTACGGTTTTGATTCAAAAATAGAAGTCATTCCAAAAAGCGAACATCGGATTATCATTTTGATTAAAACTATGGAACATTCCAAGATGAAAACATAGGATTATGATTGTGATTCAAAAAATAGCAGACATTCGAAAATGAAAACATTGAATTAAGTTTTTGTTTGAAAAATATGACACATTCTGAAAACAAAATAGAGGATTAGTGTTTTGATTAAAAAATTGGAGACATAATGAAATAAAAGCAATGGATAAGGATTACGATTTTAATTCAACAATAGGGGGCATTAGGAAATGAAAATATAGGATTATGGTTTTGATTCAAAACTGAAAACTAGTAGACATTCTTAAAAAATCATAGGTTTAGAGTTATAATTAAAAAAAATTGAGACATTCCGGAAAGAAAAAAAAACATACGATAAGGATTTTGATTAAAATATAATAAAAGAAGACATTCAGAAAAGAAAACAAAGGATTAGAGCTTTTATTCAAAAGTAAGATACATTACGAGTAGAACACATTAGATTAGGGTTTTGATTGAAAAATAGGACACATATCCGAAAAAAACCATAGGATTAGATTTTTGATTGATAACCGATAAATAGGAGACATTTAGAAAAGAAAACATAGAATTAGTGTTTTGATTGAAAAATATGAGACACTCTGAAAAAAAAAAAAGAATAAGTTTTTAATTGAAAAACAGGTGACATTCCGAATAGCAAACAAAGAACTACAGTTTTAATTTAATAATAGGAGACATTCAGAAAAGAAAACAATGACTAGGATTTTTATTCAAAAAGAAAGACATCCCAAAAAGAAAACATATGAATAGGATTTTGATTCAAAAATAGCAGACATTCAAAAAACAAAAAATAGCATTAGTGTTTGATTAAAAAAATTAGACCTTCAAAAGAAAACAAAGAATTATGGTTTTGATGTAAAACTGAAAAATGGGGCACATTCTGAAAAGCAATCATATGATTACGGTTTTGTTTCAAAAACAACAGACATTTTGAAAAGAAAAAAAGATTAGGTTTTTTATTGAAAAATAGGAGACATTCCAAAAAGATAACATAGGTTAGGGTTTTGACTCAAAACTGATAAATAGGTGACATTAAAAAAAGAAAACATAGGATTTGGGTTTTGTTTGTAAAGTAGGTGACATTTTAAAAAGAAACAATAAGATTAGGGTTTTGATTGAAAAATAGTAGGCATTCTGAATAGAAAACATAGGATTAGGGTTTTGATAAAAAAAATGAGATATTACTACAAGAAAACATATGATTAGTGTTTTGATCCAAATATTGTAGCCATTCAAAAAAGAAAACATAGGATTAGGGGTTTGATTGAAAATAGGAGACATTCCATAAAGAAAACATACAATTATTGTTTTGATTAAAAAATACCAGATATTTTGGAAAGAAAACATAAGATTAGGGTTTTGATTAAAAAATAGCAAGCTTCCAAAACAAAATATAGGACTAGAGTTTTGAGTCAAAAATAGCTGACATTTCCAAAAGAAAACATAGGATTGGCTTTTTGATTCAAAAATAGCAGACATTCCAAAAACAAAAGAAAGCATTAGGGTGTTTATTCAAAAAATAGGAGTCATTCTTAAAAGATAACATAAGATTAGGGTTTTGATTGCAAAAAAATAGAAATTACTATAAGAAAATGTAGGATTAGGGGTTTGATTCAAAAATAGGAAGAATTTTAAAAATAAAACATGGGATTAGGATTTTTAATAAAAAATAGGAGTAGTTACTAAACGAAATGTAAACAAAGGATTAGGGTTTTGATTCAAAACTGAAAAACAAGTCACATTCCAAAAAGAAAACTTAGGATTAGGCTTTTGATTCAAAATAGGAGACATTCTGAAAAGAAAAGAAAGGATTAGGTTTTTTTATTGAAAAAAGGAGACATTCCGAAAATAAATCATACCTTAAGGTTTTGATTCAAAACTGATAAATAGGAGACAATGAAAAAAGAATATTTAGGATTCTGGGTTTGATTGAAAGGTAAAAGGCATTACCAAATGAAAACATAGGATTAGGGTTTTGATTCAAATAAAGTACGCATTATGAAAAGAAAACATAGGGATTACGGTTTTGATTAAAAAATATGAGATATTACTATAAGCAAATATAGGATTAGGGTTTTGATTCAAAAATAGTAGACATTCTGAAAAGAAAACATAGGATTAAGGTTTTGATTGAAAAATATGAGACAATTTTAAAAGAAAACATAGGATTAGGGTTTTGATGTAAAAATAGGAGATATTACTATAAGAAAACATAGGAATAGGGTTTTGATTAAGGACCTAAAAATATTGGACAATTCCAAAAGAAAACATATTATTACTGTTTTCATTCAAAAATATCATACATTCTCAAAAGAAACATAGGATTAGGATTTTGATTCAAAAATAGGAGCCACTCCGAAAAGAAAACCTAAGATTAGTGTTTTGATTGAAAAATATGAGACATTAAGAAAAAGAAAAACATAGGATTATTGTTTTGATTCAAAAATAGAAGATATTCCCCAAAGAAAACATAAGATTAGCATTTTGATTTAAAAATAGGAGGCATTCTAAAAAAACCCTTAGGATTATGTTTTAGTTAAAAAATATGAGACATTATGAGAAGAAAACATACGATTATTGTTTTGATTCATATTAGGATTTTGATTGAAAAATATAACACATTCTGGAAAGTAAAACATCAGATTAGGGTTTTGATGAAAATTACCAAACATTCCTAAACCAAAAAATAGGACTAGGGATTTTTTTTAAAAAAAGATGAGACATTCTGAAACAAAATAAATTTATTAGGGGGTTTATTTAAAACTGAAAAATAGAAGACATTCCAAAAAAAATGTAGGATTAGCATTTTCAATCAAAACCAAAAAATAGAACATTCTGATAATAAAACATAGGATTATTGTTTCGATCCAAAACTAGAAGACATTCTAAGAAGAAATAAATGGATTAGGATTTTAATTTCAAAATTTAGGTTACTTTCTGAAAAGAAAACATAGGATTTGTGTTTTAGTTAAAAAAATAGGAGACATGTCAAGAAGAAAACATCGGATTAGGGTTTATGTTAAAAAATAGTAGACATTCTGAAAAGACAACAAAGTTTTATTGTTTTCATTACAAACTAAAATATTATACATTCGGAAAAGAAAACATAGGATTTGGGTTCAATTCAAAAATAGAAAACATTCTAAAAGGAAAACATAGGATTGAGGTTTTGATTGAAAAATAGGAGATATTCTGAAAATAAAACATAATATTAGTGTTTTGATTGAATAACAATAAATATAGGAAATTCTGAAAAGAAAAGCAAGAATTAATGTTTTGATTGAATAATAGGAGGCATTGCTAAAAGAAAACAAAGCATTATGAGTTTAATTAAAAAATTGGAGATATTCCGAAAAGAAAACATAGGATTAGGATTTTTATTAAAAAATAAGAGACATTCTGAGAAGAAAACATATGATTATTGTTTTGATTTAAAAATAACAGACATTCCAAAAATAAAAGATAGAATTAGGGTTTTGGTTAAAAAATTGAGACATTCAAAAAAGAAAACAAAGTATTCGGTATTTGATTCAAAACTCATAAATAGGAAACATTCCGACAAGGAAAGATAGGATTAAGATTTTGATTAAAAAATAGCATACATTCTTAAAAGAAAAGAAAGGATTAGGTTTTTTATTGCAAGATAGGACACATTCCAAAAGGAAAACAAAGATTAAGGTTTTGATTCAAACCCAATAAATAGGAGACATTAAGAAAAGAAAACATAGGACTCCAGTTTTGGTTAAAAGATAGGGGACATTCCGACAAGAAAACATAGGGTTAGGGTTTTGATTCAAATATAGGGTTATGATTGAAAAATAGGAGATATTACAATAAGAAAACATAGCATTAGGGTTTTGATTAAAAAATAGTAGACATTCCGAAATGACATAAAAGGATTAGCGTTTTTATTAAAAAAATATGAGACATTGCTATAAGAAAACATAGGGTTAGTGTTTTGACTCAAAAATAACAGATAATCTGAAAAGAAAAGAAAGGATTAGGTTTTCGAGTGAAAATAGGAGACATTCCGAAAAAATCATTGATTAGTATTTTCATTCAAAACTAATAAATAGGAGACATTATGAAAAGAAAACATAGAATACATGTTTTGTCTGTAAAATAGGAGACATTCTGAAAAGAAAGCATAGGATAAGTTTTTTGATTCAATTATAGGAGGCATTCCAAAAAGAAACTTAGGATTATTGTTTTCATTCAAAAATAGCAGACATTTCAAGAAAGAAAAAAAAATAGGAGTATGCTTTTGATTGGAAAATAGGAGATTTTTCTATAAGAAAATATATGATTATGGTTTTGATTAAAAACCAAAAAATAGGTGACATTTCTAAAAAAAAAAAAATAGGATTAGGGTTTTGATTCATAAAATACCAGACATTTCTAACATAAAACATAGAATTAGGGTTCTGATTAAGAAATAGAAGATATTATGAAAAGAAAACTTAGAATTAGTGTTTTGTTTCAAAAATATGTGACTTTACTAAAACAAAATATAGGATTAGGGTTTTGGTTCAAAAATAGCACACAATACCGAAAAGAAAACATAGGATTAGAGTTTTAAAAGATAGGATCAGGGTTTTGATTTAAAAATGAGACATTTTGAAAAGAAAAGATAGGATTTTGTTTTTGATTTAAACGATAGGATAGGTAATGTCTCCTTTTTCTTCAAAAATATGAAACATTTCGAAACTTTTCATAATGTTTCATATTTTTCAATAACATTTCCATAATAAAACATAAGATTAGTGTTTAGATTAAAAATAGCAGAAATTCTGAAAAAAAAACCTAGGTTAGGGTTTTGATTGAAAAATATTAGATATTAAGAAAAAAACCTATAGGATTAGGCGCTTGAATTAAAAATAGGACACATTCCGATTAGGGTTTTGATTCAAAAAATAGTAGTTATTTCACAACAACAGATAGGGGGCATAGGATTCATATTTTTATTCAAAACTGAAAATATAGGATTAGGGTTTTGATTAAAAAATATGAGACATTACAAAAAGAAAACATAGGATTATTGTTTTGATTAAAAAATAGAAGACATTCCAAAAAAAAACATAAGCTAGCATTTTGATTAAAAAAATATGAGGCATTGCAAAAAAAAACATGGGATTAGTGTTTTAATGAAAAATTGTGAGACATTAAAAAAAACATAGGATTAGGATTTTGATTAAAAAATAGTAGGTATTATCAAAAGAAAACATAAAATTAGGGTTTTGATTAAAAAATATGAGGCATTCTTAAAAGAAAACATAGTATTAGATCTTTGATTGGAAAATAGGAGACATTACTATAACAAAACAAAGGATTAGTGTTGATAAGTGCTTGTGTATTAGTAATATGAAGTATTCTTTTCTTTACATTGAGCATTATTTTCCTTAGATTTTATCATTTCTACATGTGCATTTGTGTTTTTTTGTCCAAATAGGGTTATGGAGACAATAGTGGAAGAAAGGAGCCAAAAGTAGATAGTGGATGCACTTTGTTGATGGAATCTTGGAGTGAACAAACGCGGAGACACAAGTTGTGCTCAAAGACGCGTGATTGTGTGCCAACCTCCATCGTGCTCAAACAAATATATGGTTCGGAGGGGCACAAAGGAAGTCACATTCACGTGTTCTGACTTATGCAACACTAGCAAGACATTCATCAATGTAACGTTTATTAAAGATGCAATGTGATCTACCGCATGGATGTGTGCCCGTTCAGCCCTAATGACGAACGAAAACTAAAGAGTACAGCTAGATTAGTTCCGAACGTGAGGTTTTGGGCTGTCGCTGTCGTCGGCGCCGGCGCCGGCGACCCAAAGAATGGCAAACAATGGCAGACTGGAAAAGAAAGAGAAAGGTGGCGACGAACCGGAGAAGACGATGGTTGGTGAGAAGATTAGGGATAGAAGCCTGGTTTTCTTTTTCAAGATAAAAAACATTACCTTTTTTAATGGAATTTTATAATTTATAAAAGTTTCTATCCTCTCATTCAAATACTATAAAAAGAAAAAATTTTAATTTTATAAATATATATACAACCGAAAAAAGAAAATTTTCTTATTTTCTATATTTTATTGTATTATTGTATTTTTGTCATATTTTTATAATATTTTCATAATTTTTAAAGAATAAAAAGAAATAGAAATTTTAAATTTTTAAGTTTTGATAATTAATTTAAATTATTTAAGGCAAATTTTTTAAATGTTGATTAAATCTAAATTATTCAAAAAATTAGGCATCCAATGTGATTCCATCTAATAATTATGATTAAATTTCATTAAGATTTATTTTGAATTTCGTTACCAAAAAACTAAATCAAAATAACATCCAAGAGAAAATTTCCGATGTGATTAAATACAAACTTTGATTCCTTTTTTTAATAAATATTTTTATTTATTTTAAATTTTGTTAAGATTTATTTATTTATTTATTTATTTATTTATCTATCTATTTAAAGTTTGGACCAGTCCTAGGACTGGGATGTTATGCAGCTTACGCCATCACATTGGGTTATGGAATTTGGGTATATTTTATATATGTCTTATGATGTAGTATAACATATAAGTTTGTTAATGTGAATCATTATTCACAAGATATCCATTTTATTACCAGTAGTTACTATAATCTTTTATATGAATCGAGAGAGTCTTTTTAAAGTAATTTTTTGAATTATTTTAAATTTTGTTTAAAGGGAATAATAATTTTTTTTTTGTGAAATTAGTTGCATTCGAACAAATTTTAGCATGCTTCGTCTTCAGTATTTGTGTAAGGTTTTATAAAATTTAAGTATATGTTCAAAAAAATGTATTGATGGAATTATTGTTTTAAGTTAAAAGATCATACCACAAATACTTTGGTTTTTTTAGATATATAGTTTTTTTTTTGTTATATTAATAATGAGGAAGTACTATAGAGAAAAGGAATTATAAGTGTTTTAAAAATTAAAATCTCTTCTTGTCTATTATATAAATATGTTTTAAATTATTTATATAATTCGATAATTTGTTTAATTTATATTGTTATGCTTTTTATGATCTTTATAGTTACTCTTGGGTGCAAGTTAAAAATATGAAAAACGAAACTATCTTCTATGAACTAATTATAGCTATAGTACGAAAAACTTTAATCCTACATTTTCTTTTCGTAATGTCTACTATTTTAGTATTTTGAATCAAACCCCGAATCATTTGTTTTCTTTTCGAAATAGCTCCTATTTTTGAATCAAAACCCTAATCCTATGTTTTCTTTTTTTATAATGTCGACTATTTCTGAATCAAAAACATTAATCCTATATTTTTCTTTTTGGAAATGCAACCTATTATTTTTGTTTTTAAATCAAAAATCCTAATCCTATGTTTTTCTTATAATAATGTCTAGTATTTTTAATCAAAACCCAAATCGTATGTTTTCTCTTCGAAATATCTCATA
>NW_024086883.1:0-36007 GCF_009730915.1 Dioscorea cayenensis subsp. rotundata | reverse complement strand
GCTACTAAAGTGCAGGGATGCTAAAATTGTCTCATGCAATTGAAGTTTGGTTGATTTCCTAGATTAGAGTCAACCCGATGTCGGCCATTGACTAATCCGGTATAAGTATTGACCACGAGAATTTCTTCCGATCAAATCCTCATCGATTGCATTATAAAATTAGGAAAACCCTAATTAGAGCAGACTTTAGCTTGAATTAAGCCCTAATAATTTGGAAGTCTACGAGAATGCCGATGGTCTCACGGCGTGTCGTACGCGAATCCCCTTCAAACTTGGTGTGGCCATCTGTTACAAAGGCGATAATCACGCTACCAGAAGTACAACCTAGCGCTAGTTTCTGAGCGTTCTGCATGTAAGCAACACATCAAATGCACCAAGAATGAATCTCAAAACACAACAATCGCAAAACAAAGCTTTAAATCATCCAAATACACAAGTTCCACCCTAAGGTTCACCGCAGATCCGGTGACCTTTGATCTACCTGGGCCCATTACAAACAAATCCAAGCAACAAACCCATGCAAACAACTACAAATGGCATAATAAAACTCTCAAACAATGGAAGAAGGAAGACAAGCCAAGCGGTGGAAAGGCTTCACTTGAGGCGCACATAATGCGAAACACAAGTACTACAAACTCCCAAAGAAGAGATCAAGTGAAGATTCCACCCAAATCGAGCTTCTCCCTAGATTTCCCTTCTCCAAAAACATGTGTATCTTTGCGGGCCTCAAAGGCGGTAAAAGTCGTACCATTGAAGAACTCTCCCACTCGCTAGAAGATCGGCTTCTTATATACCCCGTCGCTCCATACGGGCTCCATGCGGCGCCTTGGGCCCGTGAAGCCTCACTGCAAATGCCCAAAACTCCGCCGAGTCACTTTCTGCAGTGCTCACTCACGCTAGTTTTTCATCGGTGTTTTTGCTACTGCAACCGTAGGGCTTGAGAATTCCCGGCCAAACCTCACGGCATCCATGCGCGATGGAGCCCGTGAAACTCAGCCAAATGGCGCGAAGCAAGAACAACGGCACCGCTACGATGTATGTCGCCACGAAAGTGTTGCTACGAGCACGGGAGATTCAAAATGCCGCTTTTGACGCCGAATTCATCCGATCGCACTTTTGAGCATTGTTTGGCTCATTTCAGACCTCGCAACGCAGACCAATTTTAGACGCCAGACGGGCATCGATTACGTTAACATGTTCTACGACAATACACGATTAGTACATAGAAATACATACATTTAAGGCGCTTATCCATTATGTCCTCACTACCTCCAAAGCGTGCTTGCTTGTCCCCAAGCAAACACACATGAAAGAATAAGGCGAAAATGATACATCCGCTAAATGCTACGATCTCAAACTCCGAGAGTAGAAGAACCGCTGAGCACGAGGATAGAAATGAATTCAAGAAAATGAGTTGTACAATAACCGATCTCGAGACTGGAGCAGTCATGATTCCTTTAGGTGCTGTCCGTGAGTGTGTGTGTATCTTCATCCATCGCTTCTCCCTATTTCACACCACACGCTCATCGACTGACAAAAGTTAGAAATGTTAAAGACACACCCTCAGTAGTAGGTCAAAGTCCTTCGTCCACATTCAACACTAGTATCTAAGTGAATGCATGATCGAGTCTGAGAGAACCAAAAACTTCTCTTTCTTTTGTTTTCATCATTCTTTCTCGAGTCCTGGCTAGACGTCATCGCACAGCTTTTATAATCTTTCGGAGCGGATGCACATCGTCGATTAGGGCACAAAGAGCTTTAACCTACTTGATTCACAGGTACTACATAGGCAGCACTACAGTGCTAAAATAGCGAGAGAATCATTTAGACATAGACTCATAAAGATAACAAATATATACATGTCTCCACGAGGCACCTTCATGCAAAACTTCACTTAGGGATAAAAGCAAAATGAGCAAAAGAACCAAAAAGCTCTTAAAAAGACCATTGAGGGATGAATTTACCATTCTAACACTTTAAATCAAAGCAAAGTGGGTTGCAAGGTCAAACGAGGTAGAAAACACCGTGTCAAAGCCGCTGAAGAAAGCACTGAAAGAAAAACACGACTTCCTTTTATATCACAAATAACCTTACAACTCATTATTATCATTCATTCAAGCCGGAGGTTCCTAACAATATATCATAGCTATCACTCGGTGAAAAGCATGCAACAACCCATCCCCACACCTAGAACTCGTGACATTGCCCTCAATGTACACTAATGCACAGTAACACGGTGTAGAATCCATAAAAATTAAATAAAGCATGAAAAGGAAGGGTAAAGAGACCTACCATTTAGTTTGATGAAGAGTGTTCAAAGGAAAGTGCGCTAATGCTAGCAAAGGCAAAGGAGAAGAGGCTACAATCCGTGAGTCCTACATAAAAAGGCGATCATGACACTCTAAGAGAAACAAGGGAAGGAAAACATGCATAATAGTCAAAGTAAAAGGCAAGATTAAGATTAATGGAAAGACCCCAAGCTAACAAAACAAGTACAACCAACAAGCAACAAAATAAAACAAAATACAAAACATAAGCTCAAGTCCAGAAAAAGTCGCGGCTCCTAAGCCGGATGGTGCTCGTTAAGAGGTGCAACTGTGCGAAGGATGTGGTAGCAGGTGGTGCCAGAGGACGAAGAAGACGCATCGCATCGAAGAAAGGGACTTCGCGCATGTCCCTTGCCAACCTGCCTCGATGTCTCAAGAGTCTCTTGATGTCCTCCCGGCGAGGGAATGAAGCTCGCCTCAATCTCCTCAAGGCGGCTCAAGCCCGAGGTGGCAGCGGTGCGCGGCCTCGAGGAATCGGACTGGGTGGAGAAGTGGTACGCGCTCCCCTGCGGGTGAGTATCGACTAAGGGTATAGGAGTCACCACGCTCTCCACCATTCCCATGGAAAACAAAGTAGCCATCCCTGTGGGTGAAAAATCCACCAACAACGTGTAAGTCCCGGGTGTGTCCGATTAAAACCCATACCCCCGAATCAAACAGCGTGATGTATGGTCCAGCAAAAATAGATCCGAGGCGTATAAGTACCTCGATGGGACGAACAAGCTGTCAAAGAGATGACCAAGGTGGATCGGTAGTGCTCAATGATGCTATAAAGCATGAGTAAGTCGCGAGCGCGTGGATGACTCACTACTATCACCCCGCCACCAATACCTCGACTCAACAAGCGCGATGAACATAGACGATGTGCGGATTGTGCAGATCGGGATGCTTCCTTTGACTCATTCGTGCACCGACTCGGAGATAATGTTCCGTAACCGCAGTGTGTGTCATGGTGGCCGGAAAGTCAGTCGGAAGGCTTTGACTACGTCTGGTGTGCTTAAATCCCACATCAAACAACCCCAAGAAAACAACCCAATTGATCGCCAGACATGGCGCATTGTTCCAAAAGCTCGCGAAGGTTATCCCGATGGTCTCGCTTAATTCAATTGTGCTTAGAACCTCCAAGGTGAGCTCACGGTAGGCCGGATCATTAATTGAGAAAAATCATGTCCCAACCATCATGATTGATCAACTCCGCCACGTGTCCCGCCAAACCCAAAGCTTCGAGGTCATTTCGTCAATCAGACGGATGATACCAAAGGGCTTGGACTTCAAGAGATTATAACGCTGCCCTATGTTGGTAAGGCAAAAGATGGCACACCACTTGATGCCGTATCGCGGTCGTGACCGCTTTGATAAAACTCGCTTGATCGGCATACCTATACCACTAGCAAGTGATCAAACTGAAATTTATATGAATACAATCATAAGAGGTGGCTCAGAATATCATGCGATCAAAGAAAAATTGAAAAACACAACAATTTTAATGTGAAGAATGAAAATTTCAGCCTTTGCTACAAGTAACTCATGAAAAATTTTTGCAAGAGTTTCTCCTACACATCAAGCTTCCCAAAATTTTACAAATGAAGGAAAAACTCAAAGAATTTTGGCAACCACCACATCATGACAACCAAATATATCATTCAAGCATCAAAAATAGAATGAAAACACAATGAACCCAAAGTTTGTAGCAAAAACCTAGAATTAGAGCTTGGAGGCTTGAGGTGATGAGATCCGCTAAAAGGTTGATAAAACTCGATTAAAACCCAAGAGCAAGTTTGCAAGATGGAGGGAGAGGTGATTAGAGAAGAAAAACTAGAAAAATGGTGGAGAAATGAGGTAGAGTGAAGGGAGATGAGAGGAAAAACAAGAGGAGAAGAAGGAGAAGAGAGGAAGGAGACAAAGCTCCCTTTAATGGGCCTGACCCACATGCGAGGCATCCATGGGCGCAGATGGCGCCTGCATGGGCTGAGAAAACCAGCCTGGGGTTTCACGGGCACCCATCTGCGGCGCATGGCGCCTGTGGAGCCCCTAGCCCAGCGTGACGTGAGGCCGAGAGCCTCACGGGCGCCCATGCGAGCATGGCGCCTGCGGAGCCTCTCAGCCCAGCATAAGCACCCCGCGAGGGTTCCATGCGGCCGCAGGGAGGGCTGAGGCCCCGCGAACAAATACTAGCGTCCATACGGGCCGTATACGCCCGTGTATGGACTCGAAAATTGTAAATTTGGCATGGTTCCTCTTGCAAACATAATAAAATATCAGATTACAACCATTTTAAGCGTCGGATGACAATAAAACACAACTATAAAATACTAATTCAAGGCCAAAGCTACACAAGAAAGCCTAAGCATGAGTTGAGCACGACAACAAAAATATGAGAACTTCACGAGCATATGCATTCAACCACAACTAAGAAACTAAAAGAAATACGAAAATTTAAAGACGACGAATTTAAAAACTTGGGTTGCCTCCCAAGAAGCGCTTGTTTAACGTCATTAGCTCGACGTACCTTCATACTTTTCACCTCGAGTGGATCAAATGTTGAGGACTTACCTCCAAGTCCAGGAGAAGTGTTCCAAGAAAGGTATGGCTTCAATCGGGTGACCGTTAACCTCAAATGTGCCCTTCTCCGGATGAGTTATCTCGATGGGCGCCATGGGGAAAGACTTGAGAAAGCGTGAAGGGGCCCGTGCCACCTAGATTTTTAACTTCCCGGAAGAGTGGCAACCTTGAATTGAAGAGGAGAACTTGGTCCCCTTCCTTGAAGTGCTTACCTTGTTTGATGTGTCGGTCATGATACTCCTTAATCCTTTTCTTGTACAACAAGGAATTGTCATATGCCATAGTCGCCATTCATCCAACTCGCTTAGTTGGAACTTCCTCTTATGGCCGATTAGATGAGGGTCAAAATTTATTTGTTTAATAGCCCAGACGCTTTTATGTTCCAATTCAACGGAAATGGCAGCTTTCCCGTAGACCCGACCCTATAAGGGGTTGCTCCAAGGGGGTGTCTTATCATCTGTCCGATATGCCCAAAGGGCATCATCCAAATGATCCGTCCAATCCTTCTCGTCGCGACTCACGATTTCTCCAAAATTCGTTTCAATTCGCGGTTAGAGACTTCAACTTGCCCACTAGTTTGAGGGTGATATGGAGTTGCAACCACGTAGTGATACTCCATATCGCTTCAAAGGTGTTTGCAAGTGCGAATTACAAAAATGAGTCCCCGATCGGCGATGATCGTTCTCGATGTACCAAACTGGAGAATAGCTTTTTCAAAAATTTTACTACCACCGTGCATCACTTGTGGGGAGCGCCTGCTTCCACCCATTTGAGAGACATAATCCCACTGACAACCAAAATGAGCCGATTACCACGGGGAACTAGGGAAAGGTCCCATGAAAATCAATTCCCCACACATCAAATACTTCACAAGCTTGGGTCCGAGGATTACTGCATCTCATCTCTCCTTGAAATATTCCCATCCGTTGGCACCTATCGCCGTTGAACAAACTTCAGTGCGTCTTGAAAAAATGGAAGGCCAATAAAAATCCCGCGATCTAGAATTTTTCATCGGTTGTCCGGTTGGCTATGTAATGTCCCCGATGGGACCCAGGCATGACAATGCTCCAAGATAGAATACCCATACGAATGAGATACGCACCTCCTCACCACCTGATCAGCGCAAGTTCTAAACAAATAAGGATCTTCCCAAAAGTAGTATTTCGGATCGGTAGAACTTTTTCTTTTTGTTGATAAGTTAGCCTCAGACGCTGATCCCGTCACGGCAAGAAAGTTTGCATAATCAGCTGAACCACGTGAGTTTCTTCTTCTTGCAGACTCGGGATACTAAATAGCGCTCATCGTGAAAACCATCATTTATCTCCATCCTTTCGTTGGTGCTCTCCGATGGGGTCACAAGACGAGATAAGTGGTCGGCAGCTAGGTTTTCGGCCCCCCGCTTATCCTTTATCTCTAAATCGAATTCGTGAAGCAAGAGTACCCACGGATCGACGAGGCTTTGCATCCCGCTACTCAACAAATATTTTCGAGAGCGGAATGATCGGTGAATACTATCACCTTCGAGTAGCACCAAATATGAGCGAAACTTGTCAAATGCAAAAAACCACGACAAGCATTTCTTTCTCGGTGGTAGTGTAATTTTCCGAGCACCATTCAATGTCTTGCTTGCGTAGTATATAGGGGTGAAAAATGACCCCCTGGCGCCCAAGAACCGCCCCTCTGCGTAAGTCGCTAGCATCGCACATGAGTTCAAAAGGTAAATTCCAATCAGGGGACACGATGATCGGGGCCTCAACAAGTTTTTTCTTGAGGGTAAGGAAAGCGGCCATACACTCATTACTGAACTCAAAGGCCGCGTCCTTCTCAAGGAGCTTTGTAAGTGGTCTGGCAATTAAGGAAAAATCCTTGACGAATCTTCTGTAAAAACCTGCATGGCCCAAAAAACTCCGAATGGCCTTCACCGAAGTTGGGGGAGGCAGCTGTTCAATAGTGGAGACCTTCGCCTTATCCACCTCAATTCCTTGTTGTGATATCTTATGACCCAGCACAATGCCTTCCTTGACCATGAAATGACACTTTTCCCAGCTGAGAACCAAGTTAGTTTCCTCACATCTGGCTAAGACCCGCTCTAGATTTTTGAGGCATTGGTCGAAAGAATTACCAAAAACCGAGAAATCATCCATGAAGACCTCCATGATATCTTCCACCAAATCGTCAAATATAGCTATCATGCATCGCTGAAAAGTGGCTGGTGCGTTGCATAATCCAAAGGGCATACGGCGATAAGCGAAAGTACCATAGGGGCATGTAAAAGTTGTCTTCTCCTGGTCTTCTGGGGCAATGGGAATTTGAAAATATCCGGAGAGGCCATCCAAGAAACAGTAATATGAGTGCCCTGCTAGTCGTTCGAGCATTTGGTCGATGAAAGGTAGAGGAAGTGATCTTTTCTAGTAGCATCATTTAGTTTTTACGTAGTCGATGCATACTGCGCCAACATGATCTGTTCTAGTGGGGACTAATTCATTCTTTTTCGTTAGTGACAAGCCCGCTCATTCCCCTTTCTTTGGCACTACCTGTACAGGGCTTACCCACTCACTGTCAGAGATAGGGTAAATGATGCCTGCATCAAGAAGTTTGATCACCTCACTGCGCATCTACTTCTTTTCATATTAGGATTAAGCCTTCTCAGGGGATATAGCCGTTGGCCTATGAGTATCATCCATAAGAATCTTATGTGATGCAGAAGAAGGGCTAATTCCCTTAATGTCCGAGATCTTCCACGCAATTGCTTTTTTTATACTTCTTTAGTACACTTTCGGAAGGTCGGATTTTTGCTTAGGGGGTCGGTCGGGAGGCGATGATAATTGGAAGCTTCGACCCTTCAGAGAAATGCATACTCCGGTGTTTGGGTAGCGGCTTGAGTTCTAGTTCAGCGGTTCCTCGATTGATGATTTTAGTCTCCCAAACTTCCCAAGATCAATATCCTCGAATCCTCTACTCTAGCCTGTACTGTGGAGCTGCTACTATCCACGCACTCTTCCATAGCATGAATCTCACATTCGGATGATCCTGAGCTACTTCCCGATAAAAAATCAATTTCCTCATCAATTTGATGAACTGGTATGCCAAAGGCATCAGAATTGTTCCTCACTTTCTCATGAATAGGGATGGGGGAAAGATTAGGCGTAATAAGCTCAGCTACTGGCAACACACTACCGGATTCCAGATAATGCGTGAATAGGTCTTGCACATCATGCTCTCCCAGTGGTACAGCTCCGGTTACATTGTAACGTTCAGTCCGTCTCCAAATGTCAAAAATGTGTGAACTCATCATTCCTTCTAGTTCAAATTCCGTTAGGGATTCAAGTGGTAAATCCGAACATGGTATTTGCAAATAGGAGGCACCACTCCAACCGCTAGCTGCATCCATTAATGATAGTAGATAATGAATAACTAGGAGGTATCAGACAAAGAGAAATATTTAAAGTGGAGAGTAATTTCAAATGAATGTAGATATATGTACAAAAAGAAGCAGATGAACAAAATAATAGAAAAAATGGCTAAATCAATAAACTCTAAGTTTTCCGAGTATTCCTTGTGGGTCCCCGGCAACGGCGCCAAAAACTTGATGAGTGCGATCCGCAAGTGCACGGAGTCGTCAAGTAATACCTCTTGTGCAAGCACGAGAGGGTCGTATTCCCTGGGCCCAAGGATCTACCCTTACTTCCTCTTCGCTTATTGTCTAGCCGACAGATTCGAAAGGTTTCTCTAATCTATTAATTTAAATAAGATGACTACAAGTGGAGACTAAAAATACGGAGAGGGTATAAAATCAGGGAAAGGAACGGTCACGGATGCGGATTCCCTAGGGGCTACTAAAGTGCAGGGATGCTAAGAATGTCATGCAATTGAAGGTTTGGACCTAGAGATTTCCTAGATTAGGGTCAACCCGATGGTCACGGCCATTGACCCCTAATCCGGTATAAGTATTGACACGAATTTCTTCCGATCAAATCCTCATACGATTGCATTAACAAGTGGGGAAAACCCTAATTAGAGCCGGAACACAACTTGGTCTAGCCCTAATGGTGGAGGGTGCAGAATACCCGATGGTCACGGCGTATTCGTACATGAATCCCTTCCAAACTTGGTGTGTCTAGTACAAGGGCGATGGTCACGCTACCAAGTACAACCTAGCGGTTGGTTTTACAGAGTTCTCATGTAAGCAACACATCAAATGCACCAAGAATGAATCTCAAAACACAACAATTGCAAAAAAACAAACTTAAATCATCCAAATACACAGTTCACCCCAAGGTTCACTGACATCCGGTGACCTTGGGGTCTACTCATCCATACAAACAAATCCAAGCAACAAACCCATGCAAACAACTACAAATGGCATAATAAAAACTCCCTCAAACAATGGAAGAAGGAAGACAAGCCAAGCTAGGGTGGAAAGGCTTTCCACGGACGCCTGCAATGGGGCGGCTTCCCTCGCTCGTCTACAAACTCCCAAAGAAGAGATCGATGAAGATCTAGCCAAATCCGAGCTTCTCCCTTAGATTTCCCTTCTCCAAAACATGTAATCTTGCCTCTCAAAGATCGGTAAAAAGTCGGCTTGAAGAACTCTCCCAAAAAAACTCCTCCCCGCCCCTAGAAGAGATCGAGCTGCTATATACCCCGTGGATCCCATGCGGGCTCCATGCGGGCGCATGGAGCCCGTGAAGCTCACGACCAAATGCCCAAAAACCTCGCGGTACTACGTTGCTCGACTACGGTGTTTCCCTCGAGCTGTTTTTGCTACTGATATCGAGACTTGAGAATTCCCGGCAAGAACCTCACGGGCATCCATGCGCGCATGGAGCCCGTGGAAACTCCCACCAAATGGCAGCGAAAGCAAGAACAATGGCACCTCGCGATGTGTCGCTACGGTGTTGCTACGATGCAGGGACCCCAAAAATGCCGCTTTTTGATGTCGAATTCATCCGATTTGCATTTTTGAGCATTGTTTGACTCATTTAAGACCCCGCAACACCGAAATAACCAATTTAGACATAAAACGGGCATCAATTCGTTAACATGTTCACAAATAATACACGATTAGTACATATAAAATACATACATTTAGGCGTTTATCAAGAACCCTAGTAAGCAATGGTCCATGGATACCATCAATCAAAGAAGCTATAATAATGCAAAATAAATACTCAAGTTCTCAAAGCAATAACCAACAAGATGAACATGGATCAAGCCAATAATCTAACCCCTAGGTCATTCATCCATCAACAACAAGGAAAAGGAAGGAGATGGAAGCTTACCTCAAACTTTCAGATGTAAGATGGATGAATCTTCAGCTCCAAAGTTAGATGAACATGGATCAAGCCAATAATCTAACCCCTAGGTCATTCATCCATCAACAACAAGGAAAAGCAAGGAGATGGAAGCTTACCTCAAACTTTCAGATGTAAGATGGATGAATCTTCAGCTCCAAAGTTAGAAGAACAAGGAATTTACTAAACCTAATTTCTTCTCCAAGAGAACCACATGGAATTGAGATGAAGAAGAGTGCAGAAGGGGTAAAGGGTTAGGGTTTACAAAAGACTAAGAGTGTCTTTAAATCGAGGATATAAAAGCCAAAGCACTGCCGTGCTTCACAAAAAGCATGGCTCTACTTCACCCCGTGCACTGCTATAGTAACATTGCTACAGTAAAGAACACGTCATGACTTCGCTAGCAAAAACACAGGCCCACTTTTGGATGTGCAAATTATAGAAATTTGAGAAATGTTCTCAGCACGAGCAGGGGTCTCAGAGTATGGTCATGCTCTCTTATGCACAAGCATGCTTTAGGTCATGCACATTACATATTGGCTAATTTTGTACCAAAAAAAGCCAAAAACCCTCCTAAAAAGTGTACAAGTATAAGCATTGCTTAAACACAGGCATGCTTACGCTTTTTATACTAAAATACATCAAAAAGGCTACTTTACAACCACAAACTCCACTAATTGAACCAAACACTTCTGAACATGATCGGTTATGAACACCCGCAAGTGCACGGGGTTGTCAAGTAATACCTCTCGTACAAGCACGAGAGGGTCGTATTCCCAGGCCCAAGGAGCTACCCTTACTTCCTCATTGCGTGTTGCTTAACCTACATGTTTAAGTGAGTGCTCTAAAATACAAAAGAAATAGAAAGAACTCAAGGACGGAGTCTACAGTTGAGGTAAAAGAGGGTGAAAATGAAGGGTTGAAAATGGTCACGGATGTGGATTCACCTAGGGCTACTACAATGTGAAGGATGCTAAGACTAATAAGCAACTGGTAGTTTGGACCAAGAGAATCTTGGGATAGGTCAACCTGATGGTCATGGCAATTGACTCCTAATCCAATACGGGTATTGATCGCTTCCCTGCAAGTGTAAGGGATCGCCAAATAATACCTCGTATGAAGACACGAGGATCATATTCCACGGGGCTAAGGTTCTGCTATTACTCATTCTCGAACTATTATCTAACCTAAGATCTTAAGTGATGGATTTAACTCTACTAGATGCAATTAAAACTAAAACAAGATTTCCAACAAATTAGAGAGAGCAAGCAATGAGTAAGCAAGAGAATCAATGTAATATAAAGGCCTAAGGATGTGGATCCTCTTTGGGGACTTATCATGAAACATGGATGATGATCAAAAGATGCAAGGGTAAATTGGGTCAAGAGATTTCTAGATTAGAACAACCCCAATTTCTAGGCGATTGAACCCTAATCCCATATGAACATTGATAGGAATTTCTTCCAAATCTATGCTCCTACGATTGCATTAAGTACAAGGAAATCTCAAATAGTAGTAAACCTACTCTTCTTCGGCTTGACATTAACATGGAGGGCTACTAACACACAATTTCTCGGCGTGATGATACATATATTCCCTTCTAATCCATTCAAGATATAATACAAGCGAGCAAGTCACATCTACATGCATCACTCATAAAAGAGCTACGAATTTCTCCTTAGTGTACCACTTAGCATGAAAACAATGGATTAAACCTCAAAATAACCTAAGCATATAATGAACAAGTAATCATCCACAATACATGATAACCCCCCCTCCCCCTCCCCCACGCAGCGCCCACCACTAGGTTGACTAACACCCGGTGGCCTTGTTGGTCGAGTGTGTCATCATCCCACAACAAACAACACAATCAAGCAAAACATAAAGCAAAAGCATAGATGACACTCCCTAGATGAAATGGTGGAGGAGGAGATAGAGAATGAGCCGAATGAGGCTTCCCCCAACAAAGGAATGCCGAATGACGCTTCCCCTAGCAGCGGGTCTCCTTCCTTCAAATCGTGGTTGATCTCCCCTTTGAATGATGTTGCCTTCTTGCCTTGAGAGCATTGGACCTTGGCCTTCAATGATCTCCTAGCTTCCTTGTCGTTCTTCTCCTTCCTAAGGTCGCCCAAAGTCTCTCAAGTGGTCTCTCAAAAAATGTCCAAAAAAAGTCCCTTGTTCTGCCCTAAAAGTCAACTTTTATATCCCTCATGGCATATGGGTCGTATAGGGGTTGTATGGGGGTTGTATAGCACTCAAATAATCTAGATTCGCGCTCCATACAGGGTGTATACGGGGTCCATACAGCCTGCATACGACCCCCATAGTGGGTGGTATGGGGGTGGTATGAAAATCTGGGCAGACAACTTTAATTTCATCCCGCTGCTACAGTGCATATCTCCCCCATACTGGGTGGTATGAAATTGTTGTTTTCTTGTCTTTTTGGCTAAATGATATCTTCTTGTTCTACATGGCTTTCTTATGCCCTACAAAGTAAATAGTAGATGATTAGGCCCAAAACGGGCATCAAACCTAACAAAATACATGCAAAGTGAATATGATATATATATATATATATATATATATGAAAACACCTACATTTAGACACTTATCAAATATCCCCATACTTAAGCATTGCTTGTCCCCAAGCAAACAACTCATGAAAATCAAAGAGACTGAAAAGGTGGCCAAATGCATTATCTCTGCCATCAAGCAAATATAAGACTCCATAAGCAATGGATAATGATACATAGATGTTGAGTTATAGTCAATAAGAATAATAAGAAATATCATGTCTCATCCCTTATATCTCTGTGCCGTGTAAGTGAATTTTATATCTCATTTGTCCTGATCTGGTCTAGCCTAAGGACTTTAATCAGTACAGCTCTAGATGCTAATCACTCCACATACAAATAATACTAAGCCTTAAACTATTAAGTGCTACTTCAATGGCCAAGTAAGATCCCTCTATATCTTTATCTTGAAACTAAATCCTCTTTCTTCTCAAAACCTTAGGTAGGTACTCAAAAAGATCACGAGGATTTTTATTTTCATTTCATCATTCATTTCTTTTTTTTTTTGAGTCCGACTAACGTAGATTGCACCAACATCATTTTGAAATTTTAATGGAGGGTGCACATGCTGGTTAGGCACAAGAGCCACCCAACTACTCGATTACAATCTACATAGACGCATTTATGCTTCAGTAGCAGAGGAATACTGACATAGACTCATTTTCTTTCTTTTTCTCTCTTTTTCATTCATTTCATCATTTTTTCCACATTCACCCTAGATCACATCTTCAGAGTACTCTACATGACAAAAAACTAGGATTAACTCAACAAGACTTAGAATTTCTTAAGAGTCCATTGAAGGATAGAACTTAGTGTTCTAAGGCCAAGTACTCAAAGTAGTGTGTTAATCATACAAGAGAGTTAGAGAAGTCACATTGGCTATTCCCAGGGCATCGACAAAAAATTCAGTGCACATGACAATACTAGGGGTAAAACAGGATTCACTAAAGTATAAAAAACCAGTAACTCACATCAATCATTAGTCTAAGCTAAAAGAATCTTTCAAGAATTAACAAAGCCATCATAGGTAACACTAGCATGCAAAAAATGGTCCTAATACATGAAAGACACCCATCCCCACACTTAATGTTGTACATTGCCCTCAATGTACACTAATCATGAAAAACATGCAAGATCAAGCAATGAAAATAATATAGGAGGGTGAAAATGAACTTCCCAGGTTCAACTTGTGCTCATCGTGAGGTATAACTCGACAAAAGGTGTGGTGAGCAATACATGTCTCGTCCGACCACCACTAAAAATTAGGAAAGTTCACCGAATTCCCTCAATGCCCTGTGAAGCAAAAAGGGGACATCATCATTCCACAAAAATTTACCAATGCAAACACAAGGGAGAAACTAGGGAGAAGTCAACAAAACACATAGATGAAAAGAAAATAAAGTTTGAAAACACAAGTCGGGAGGGTAAGAACCATGCCAACTCAACAAAATACAAAAATACAAAACAAAGCAAACTAAAGTAGATAATGAGTGTCCATGCTCAAACTGGCTGCTACTCATCACAATCTGGTGCCAGTGGTTGTGGCATGCGGCAAAAGAAGTGGTCATAGTGTGCGAGAATGAACCATAGTATGAGGTGACGAAACCGTGAAAATCCTCCTCAAGTCGACGCTATCCCTCAATGATCTAGTGAAGTGAAGCTGGCCACGAATCTTGCACTGCTCCTGACGCACACCTGAATCTCTCCCTCAATCCCACTAAGTCTCGTATCAAAATCAGGTAATGATGTAGTGCCGAGGGTAGGGACAAGAGTGTCCTCAGGCTCTAACCCTATGTGCTCTGTCTCTTGCTGACTAGACTCTCCAGTGACCCGGGGACGTGTGGGTCTTCTACTCGCACGCTCGCTCACCACCAAGCCTATCACCCATATGTGGGACTTCCCAAGTTGTACTGCACCTCCTACAATTGTCATACCTCGAGTCTGCTCGAATAAACCTATGCCACAGATCAATCTAGTCATATAAGGCCCAGCAAATATAGCCCCTAATCGCGCATACGATTCCTGGTGAAGCAATGCATCGGCAACAAAGGTGGGTAAGATGAGTAGGGTGCGGCTCGAATATGCCATACATCATGTAAAGATCAGACTGCATGACCACCCCCTTGCTATCAGCCCGGCCCTAAATAGAACGAGCAATCAAAGCATGAATGTATCTGTGTGCCGAGTCTGTCATGTGTGATGCTTTTCGGGTCTGGTCACTACCTGCCAAGGTCGCCCAATAGCGGCTTCTGCTCACATCACTTGGGAAATCAAGCTTAAGACCATCACCAAGCATCAAATTTATAAACTCATCCTCATAGATTCCCAAATACTTGACAAAGTCCAAGCGGTTCATAGTACGAGTTTTTCTAAAAGCTTGGAAATGGATGGTAACACATTTGCTATCCCGCATGGATTGTGCATCTTGTCCTACCTCAAAAGTACTCAAAACCTCCAAGGTTAATTGGCGAAAGGTTGGCTCATTAAAGGCAAAAAAGCTTATCCCAACAATTATGTGATAGCTACTCCTTGACTTGATTTTCTATCCCGAGGCTCTCCACAAGCCCCCAATCGATGTAACACAACGTCTAAAATAGTTTTGTCTTCAAGGTATCATATCTCTCTCGATGATGGGCCAACTTGAAGAAGGGTACATCTGGTGTAGATGAGGGTTCGGTGGTTCTTGGGTGTTTGGAGGCGAGTCTTTTAGTGTGAGGCATCCCTACAATGAAGATAAATCTTGTTCAAGCTTATAGGGATACAAGATAAATCAAAATAAAATACAAGAGATAGAAGAAACCAATAAAAAATCAAATTTTTGTGGTCATACGGCCGTATTTGGGCCATATGGTCACTATTCACACGGCAAGAGTTTCCCCTATATTCCTGGAATCGAAAAAGTTTTACATAAATTTGTATGAAAATTCATCAAAGACATTCAAATTATCCAATCCAAGAAAAATGCTTGAGATATTCCACACAAAAGCTCCAAGAATGCACAAGAAATGAAAAAGAGGAAACTATGGCATTGAAAAAGCATACTGATGAAATATTGAGAAAACAAGCTTTAAACTCAAGGAAAACCACTAGATCGAAGTCTCCAATAGATGGGGAGACGTTTTTGGAGAAAAAATAAGGAGATTTGGCCAAGAAATGAGTGAGAAAGAAGAGAGAAAACCAGTGGAGGGAAGATAGAAATGAGAGAATGGAAGAGAGAGAAGAGAGAAGATATTTAACGGGGCAAGAATGCCCCATATGGCGCCCATACGGCCCCGTATGGGCCGAGAGGCACTCTCGGCCGAGGCTCTCTGCGTGTCCCAGACGACCCTTTATGAGGGCTATCTAGGGGCAGTGTAAGACGGCACAGAGCTACTGGATTAGCTCTGTGTCCATCTCAGACAGCCTTCA
Source organism: Dioscorea cayenensis subsp. rotundata (assembly GCF_009730915.1). Classification (NCBI taxonomy): domain Eukaryota; kingdom Viridiplantae; phylum Streptophyta; class Magnoliopsida; order Dioscoreales; family Dioscoreaceae; genus Dioscorea; species Dioscorea cayenensis. The sequence continues at coordinate 19,843 of NW_024086883.1, read as the reverse complement.
TACACCCTAGGATGGCCGTATGACTTTTAAACTCACTCAAAACTTCGAAATACTACATCAAATGATGTAAAAATAATATGGCAAGCTCAAAGACTACTCCAAAAATGAATGAAATGAGGAAAACGACAATCTAGGACATGAAATGACATCAAAATATGAGTTTCTCAAGAAGTTGCACAAATAAACCACAATTAAATTGATGAGAACAATGTGCCAAGTGTGTGAGCATGACATTATTCAAAAACAAACAAGTCTAAGAAATACGAAAAGTGAAATGGACTAAGACCTAAAATACAAAAAATACAATAAAACACCCCCGAATGTTTGGGTTGCCTCCCAAGAAGTGCTTGTTTAACGTCACGAGCCTGACATACCTCATCACATACCTCATGGGGGTTCAAAGAGTTTGAAACCACCCCAATTTCCCTTGCAGTGTTGTTTCTTCCCGGCAAATTCAGTGATAACATTGAAAAGACCTCGAATTGTTCATGAGTAGAGAAGGGTGAAAAATTTACCTTCCCTCATTGAGATGTGCGGTGATGAAGCTTGGTACCTTTCTTTTTTCTCCCATGAATCTCCCTCCACACTTTCTTCACAAATGATTCTTTTTCCCCTTTTTCCATAGCATTGGTACAGGATACCTTCTCTTTTGGTTGCTTCACGTTATGAATTTGAGGGTGGTAGTAAGGGTCTTCTCATTGTTCATTCCCCAACTCTCCCAAATACTCATCCAAAGGGTTTATCGAGAGCACCTCCTGCACATAGTCAGAAATTAACCTATCAGTTTCATCAATGAAGTAAAGCGTGTCATCATGATCTAAAGAATATTTCATAGAAGCCGGCAAAGCGTACACCACTTCCTCTTCTCCGACTCTTAACATTAATTTCCTTCGTTTCAAATCAATTAGGGCACCTGAGGTGCTAAGGAATGGTCGGCCAAGAATCAATGGTGTCTCAACATCCTCATCGATGTCCATGATGACAAAATCCACTGGGAAGACAAATTTGTCCACTCGGACAATCACATCTTTAACAATCCCACGAGGTTTCTTGTTGATCGATCAGCAAATTGTAAGGTCATCCTCGTGGGACTTAACTCATCTAAGCCAAGTTTTAAATACATGGTGTAGGGCATGACATTTATCCTAGCCCCCGAGTCCGCTAGAGCATTTATTTGGACTCCTCTTTCAAGCATGCACGGGATAATGAAACTTCCCGGATCTTTCAACTTTTGTGGGAGCTTCTTTTCTAAAATGGCCAAGCAATTTCCTATACGTGCAACCATACCTTTTTCCTCCAACTTTCTCTTGTTCGTAAGGAGCTCTTTTAAAAACTCGGCATATTTAGGCATTTTGGTCAATGCTTCAACTATTGGGATGTTCAAATTTAGTTGTTTGAAAATGTTGATGAACTTTCTGAAGTGAACATCCTCCTTGTCATGCCTCAATCTGGTTGGATAAGGGATTGGAGGCTTCTACTCGGATGATTTTGACGATCCTTGTTGTTGGGGCTTATCATTTCTTCCTTGATTTTTGTCTTCACTATTTTTTTCAACTAGCTTTGGGTCTTCCCCGAAGGCTACCCCACTTTCCTTGACACTTGGATCAACTTCGACCCTTGTCTCCACTTGTCTCCCGCTTCTCATGGCAATGGCCTTCAAGTGCTCCCTTGGATTGTCTTTCGTGTTACTAAGAAGACAACCTAAAGGACGTTTAGAATTTGCCTTGGCGAGTTCCCCTACTTGATGGTCAAGTGGTTTTACAGAATTTTGGAGGTTTCTCAAAATAGAACCTATCTCACTGAACTATTCGGCGTGCTGAGTGAGCTGAGCATTCACCTTGCCAAATTGTGCATCCATCCTACTAGTTAGGCTATTGAACCTGGCATCAGTACTGAGCATGAACTTGGCAAGAACCTCTTCAGTGGTAAATTTCTTCTCAAAACCTGGTTGTTGAAATTGAGATCCTTGGGGTGTTGCAACTCTTTGTTGCTGGCCTTGGTTCCATGCAAAATTTAGGTGGTTCTTCCACCCCGGATTGTAAGTTGAGCTATATTGGTTCCCTTGATTTCATTGCTCCCCAATGTAGTCGACATTCTCAATGGAAGCAACAGAGGAGCTAGCAATAGGACATTGGGCTGCACCATGCCTACCACCGCAAGTGCTACAACTCATCACTGATTCTGACCTCAGACTACTGGCCATAAGAAGATCAAGCTTTCGAGTTAACACATCAACCTTTCTGGCCAAGGCATCATTGTTACTCACTTCATAATGCCCAGTAGTCTTTTATGAAGATCCTCTTGAGGCCCAATGTGATTCATTGCTTGCCATAGACTCAAGTAATTGCTCAGCCTCATCAGTGCTAAGGGATCCACCCGCCGCGGCATCAATAATTTGCGAGTAGCATAGTTTAACCCATTGTAGATGATTTGTACTCGTATCCATGAAGCATAACCATGATGAGGGCACCTTCTATGGAGATCCTTGAATCTTTCATAAGCTTCAAACAATGTTTCGGATTCCCCTTGTTTAAAGCCTGAAATTTCTTGTCTTAACTTGGTCGCTTTGCTTGGCGGAAAATACCTCCCAAGGAACTTCTCAACCATATCCTTCCATGTTTTTATTGATCCTGGAGATAATGATGTAAGCCAACGATATGCCCCATCTCTCAAGCTAAATAGAAATAGCCACAAACGGATAGCATCGTCTGACACCCAATTAATCTTGAATGTAGAGCAAATTTGGAGGAACCGGGAAAGGTGGTCATGTTCATCTTCATTTCCAAGACCATTGAATTGAACCGAGTTCTGGACCATGCCGATTGTACTTGCTTTAATTTCAAAATTGTTGGATGCCATGGATGGTGCTTGCACACTAAACTCATCACCCGTGAATTGAGGTCTTTCATATTCGGATAAAGTGTGTCGCTCTTCGGCCATGATTGAAGACTCTCTATCCTCAATTTCAATGTTCTGTGTGCCCGACCCTTCACCAACTTCTCTCAATCTCCGATGGAAAGTTCATTCAATTTCACTATCCGATGTAATCAAGGTCGATGGATTTGAACATGTCATGCACAGTACCTTACAAAACCAAGAAAAATGGTAGAAAGTTAAGATCAAAGGAAAAGAAAAATAACGATAAAAAAATGAGTAAATAATGAAATGGCTAGAGTAATAATCTAAACATTTCCTAGAATTCCTTAAAGTGTCCCCGGCAATGGCGTGAAAAAATTGATTGCTTCCCCACAAGTGTACAAGATCGCCAAGTAATACCTCATGTGAAGACATGAGGATTGTATTCCACAGGGCTAAGGATCTCATATTACTCCTTCTCGAACTATTATCTAACCTGACATCTTAAGTGAGGAATTAACTCTACTAGATGCAATTAAAACTAAAACAAGATTTCCAACAAATTAGAGAGAGCAAGCAATGAGCAAGCAAGAGAATCAATGTAATGCAAAGGCCTATGGATGTGGAACCCCTTTGGGGGGTTATCATGAAACATGGATGATGATCAAGAGATGCAAGGGTAAATTGGGCAAAGAGATTTCTAAATTAGAATAACCCCAATTTCTCGGCGATTGAACCCTAATCCCATACAAACATTGATAGGAATTTCTTCCAAATCTATGCTCCTACGATTGCATTAAGTACAAGGAAATCTCAAATAGTAGTAAACCTACTCTTCTTCGGCTTGACATTAACATGGAGGGCTACTAACACACAATTTCTCGGCGTGATGATACATGTATCCCCTTCTAATCCATTCAAGATCTAATACAAGCGAGCAAGTCACATCTACATGCATCACTCATAAAAGAGCTACGGATTTCTCCTTAGTGTACCACTTAGCATGAAAACAATGGATTAAACCTCAAAATAACCTAAGCATATAATTAACAAGTAATCATCCACAATACATGCAAAGTGAATACGATATATATATATATATATATATGAAAACACCTACATTTAGACACTTATCAGGTATTGATACAGAATTTCTTCCAACCAAATCCTCCTATGATTGCATTAAAAGTGAAAACTTTTCTAATTAGGGCTGAAACTTAAACTAGGTCCAACCCTAATGTTGGAGGGAAATAAAATACCCGATGGTCACGGTGTATTTGTATAAGAATCCCTTCCATGCTAAGTGTGTCTAGTACTAGGCCGTTGGTCACATCACCAACTAAAACCTAGAAATTGGCATACAATTTTCTTATGTATGCCAATACATCAAAGTACACTAAGCTTCAATCTCAAACACACCAATTTCAAAAACAATATATCAAAACATCCAACTACACAAGTTCACCACAAGGTTCACCAACATCTAGTGACCTTGGGGTTTAGTTGTTCATGCTAATAAAATACATGCTCAAATTCATAAAAACAATCAAATAAAGCAACATAAAACTCCCTCGAGTGATGAACGCGGAGTGACAAGCCGTGGAAAACTTCCACCGATGCTACAAAAGAGGTGGCTTCCTTGTCCTCTACAAGCCCCTACACTAGGAGATGAGGGGAGATGTCACACCCAACACGCGGGCCCACGGGACGGCACAATCGCCGCAACAATCCCGAGGAGGGATACTCCGCCACTCAATCCTCAGGACACAGCAAGGCTGATCAATACATCTGGAATTCAACAATAGTAACAAAAACAACAACAACAACAACAACGACAACAACGACAACAACAACAACAGCAACAACAACGACGACGACAACAACGACAACAACAACAACAACAATTGTAGGATATAGAAAATATAGAGGTTCACAAATACACAAGGAAACAACACTAACAACAGTAAGAAATCCTAGTACGTGAAAGTTTAAGAGTTATTTAGATACTAAACCATGCAACAAAGTTTTCTACACACTAGTGGATCCATAGGTCTTACAATATGTTCCATGACAACAACAACATACATGAACTGAAGAAAATACAACAGAAGATTGAACAGTAGTAAATGCCCAGTACGCTACCACACAGTCACACCTACTACCTGCAACAGACTGGGAGGAAGAAAGAGGGATGAGTAACTCAAGTTACTCAGTGAGGGGAGGTTAGCACAACTTTAGTAGAAAATACACCAACAGTAATAACAATAATAAAACATCAAAATAAAAGCTTTACCAAAACAATACTAGTTTAGAAACATTAACACATATAATAGAAGTCTTCAAAAGGATTAAAATAACAAAATAATACCAAGGAAACCATTTTTACCACAACTAAGGTTTACAACACCAAAACCACAAAACATGGTTTTAAGAAATCAGCACAATACCCAACCCTCACCCAGCATAACGTGGTCTAGAAAATTCTCTAAACCTTCGCCGCAGCCATGGCTAGGTTTAGAACTATCAAGGTACTCATTCCCTTGACATTGTCCCATCAGTTCACCGGTTGGTGACTCCGGCTACCTGATGAATATCAAGTCAGGGCTCTACACTCCCACCTGAACTGGCCATCGTAGTAATCAGCCAGTCATCACGGCACCTCAACAGGCTGGCCGTGGAAACCGCCTACTTCAGTAGAATATCACCATACAGTCACCACAATAAACATAACTATACTCGGAGTATAAAAGTCATCCATATTCATCAATCAACAACACCTCGACCATTGTACTAGGACAAGATAAAACACGAGGAAAGCTCAAGCTTTTAACACAATTTAATTTACAAATCCCACACAAGAAACAACATGGTAACCATTTCCTTTCAACCATTTAAAATGAGTTTCAAGCCTTAGATTTCACAAAATCAATGATTTCCACAACAAATCTTAAGTTTCATACAATATAAGGATTTCACAAACTCATGGATATTATATATATATATATATATATATATATATATATATATAACAATCACAAATCGAACAGTAACAAATCAAAAGCCAAATGAGACATCCAAGATTTTCTCGATAATAACTATCATCCACCAAAATTCCAAACAAGTATAAATAAATAAAACTTACTTAAAACATGATATGTATATATATATATATATATAAATATACATGTGTGTATATTCATCTCTAATTATTGGCATTCTTCTAATTAAAGCAATGCTCAACAATTCTACTCACCGAATTGGCGATTTGTCTTCCTAGCTAGCTACTCCTCGGCTGAATCTTTGCCTCGAGCCAAGACTTCTCCTTGCCAAAGTATAATAAAACACAACAATAATTAGCAAATAAAACAAAACACACAAGAAAAACCCTATGTTTTCTAACAAAGAACCCTAATTCGATCCTAGGGTTAGCTCAAAGCTAGGTCTAAAGGTTGCCAATGAATTCCTGAGGGTTTTAGCTTCACTCGAATCCAAAGAAATCAAAGAAACAACTAAAAAACAGTAAAACAATAAAACACCAATTCCTGAGGGTTTTAGCTACAGTAAAACCGCCTTTTATATTATGATTTTCTCCCAATATACAACACCAATTCAAGAAATTTCTTCACAAACATTCTCATACATGAACAACAAGACAATGGTTTCAATTTGAGCAATTAAAAAACTAAATCCATGGAGAAATCTAGGTTTAAAAAAAAATCTAAAAACAATAAAATACAATATGAAAATCCGGTATAAAACATTAAATCCAAGCTTACCAAGTTCAAGAGTGAGGGAGGAAGGGAAATGACATTTGGTTCGCAGGAAAACCTCACCGGAAACATTTTAGGATGAGAGAAGGGTTCGGCCAAACTATGGAAGAAGAAGAACAAAGGAAGAAATGCTTTTAGAGAAAAACAATTCATGATACTACAATAACGGACTGCTACAGTAACAAACCAGTAGAGGACCAGGCTGCTACAAAACCAGACTATTATGAAACCAGACCGCTACAGAACCAGACTACTATTGAACCAGACCGCTATAGTATTGGGCTGAAAAATCTATAGAAATGGGCTAGTTCAATCTATAGTAAAAACTGGTTATAACATTCTACCCCCCTTAAGAAAATTTCGCCCTCGAAATTTCCTTCTTACCTGACAAAAGAAATCTATTACTCAGAGTCTAACAATACACATGCATCAAACGAAAAGATAGATATTGTACCTGTGATCATGTTCGTTTCACACTTGGGCTCTTCATTAGTCAGGGCAAAGATCCTGGCTTGAGATCTTGTCTATGAGCGTGATTCTCCTGCCTGAGGGGTGTTACTCACTGCTGCGGATCTAGTAGCGGAGGTCTGTGCTTGAGCCGCAGGTTGTGAACTTCTAGACTGAGTAAAATGACCTGGATTAAGTCCTGGAGCAGTGTCTCCACGAGTCAACATTGGACACTGCGTCCTGATGTGATCCGTTTGTCCACACTGATAACATTTGAGCGATTCTCGACACCGTCCTTCATGGAACTTATGACAATTCCAACACTATTGCATAGTTCCTGCTAATCCTGTACCTGACACTGCCTGAAGGTACTGAACTCTGCTGTCCACTAGTCTAGGCCGATGGAACCCTGAAGAAACAAACTGAAGGTGCACCACTAGACGAACTCTCATCTCTGCTCTTCATAGAGGGTTGACTCATTCCATCACCTCTTCTCTTACTAATGCTTTCTCAGATTTGTCTGCCTTCCAGAACCAACTTTTCTAGCTTGAAGGGCCAATTGAACTACTTCCTTAAAGCTTTCGTTTCCTGCGACTGCCATCCTCTCCCGGACTGTGAGATTCAATCCGGCCTCAAACTTCGAACACAGAACTTCCTCAGAACCTACCAGTTCGGGTACAAAGTTTGCTAGGTCCTTTAATTCTGTCTCATACTCTGTCACAGATCTGCTACTCTGGTTCAACTGCATGAATTCCTGCCTTTTCTGGTTTCTATGGAAATGGGTGTAGTACTCCTCGTTAAACTCCCTCTAAAAATCTGAACAACTCAAAACAGCACAGGAACGGCTTTTCAGACTTTCCCACCAAACTCTGGCACTGTTCTCAAGTAACCTCGTAGCGACCTTGAGCCTCAACTCTTCTTCTAGAACCATATCGTCGAAAGTAGCTATTACCCACTTTAGCCACTCTTTGGCCACCATGGCATCGCTCTTGCCATCAAAGGAACTGCAGCTTAACTGGCGGGCTTCCTTCAAGAGCTTAGACAGGAACAAACTCTGGCTGGACCTACTGTCATCTGTAGGGACTAGGGCAACTGACTACATTTGGGATAGTGTTAATACAGGTGGCTAAGCAATCAGTACAGACCCTCCATACATGCTCCAATAGTTCATGAAGTCTTTGAACTCTGGATAGGTCAGCTGCCGGACGTGATTGTCTCAATAAGCTCTGAAGGCCTGTATCGCCTCTCGGGACAGAGCTAAATCGAGTATTAGGACCTGGGGCACAGGTTTAGGTACCCCTGGATCATGCACTTACGCTGCTACGGCAGGTGCATGTCTAGAATTGGGCTCCTGCCTAGGCGGTAAAGGAGAAGACGGTGGATATGGCACTCCATGTCATCCACCTCTAGGCGGCACAGTAGTAAGCTCAACAACAGCAGCAACCGCTCCACTACTACAAGCTATTAATTTCTCCATGCAACAATGCTACATGCTTAACTCTAACTGGATCCACTAGTTACTACAGAAGATAGTCAAAGACAAGAACAAGGTGTAGCTATTAATCTAAACCAACAGCTCTAATACCAATAAAATTGTTACACTCGACCTGTGGGCCCACGGGACGCGACAATCACCGCAGCAATCCCGAGGAGGGATACCCCACCACTCAACCCTCAGGATGCTGCCAGGCTGATCAATACACCTGAAATTCAACAATAGTAATAACAACAACAATAACAACAACAACAACAACAACTACTGTAGGATACAGAAAATATAGAGGTTCACAAATACACAAGGAAACAACACTAATAACAATAAAAAATTCTAGTACGTGAAAGTTTAAGAGTTATTTAGATACTAAACCATGCAACAAAGTTTTCTACACACTACTGGATCCATAGGTCTTGTAATATGTTCCATGACAACAACAACATACATGAACTGAAGGAAATAAAACAGAAGATAGAACAGTTGCAAATGCCCAGCACGCTGCCACACAGTCACACCTGAAATTCAACAATAGTAATAACAATAATAAAACATCAAAATAAAAGCTTTACCAAAACAATACTAGTTAAGAAACATTGACACATATAATAGAAGTCTTCACAAGGATTAAAATAACATAATAACACCAAAAAAAAAAATTTTAGCTACTCCTCGGCTGAATCGTTGCCTCGAGCCAAGACTTCTCCTTGCCAAAGTATAACAAAACACAACAATAATTAGCAAATAAAACAAACCACACAAGAAAAACCGAAAGTTTTCTAACAAAGAATCCTAATTCGATCCTAGGGTTAGCTAAAAGCTAGGTCTAAAGGTTGCCAATGAATTCCTGAGTGTTTTAGCTTCACTCGAATCCAAAGAAATCAAAGAAACAACAAAAAATTGTCGGTTCTACAGTAACCTCAATTATGCTACAGTAAACCCGGCCCTTATATTATGATTTTCTCCCAATATACAAGACCAATTCAAGAAATTTCTTCACAAACATTCTCATTTATGAACAACAAGACAATGGCTTCAATTTGAGCAATTAAAAAACTAAATCCATGGAGAAATCTAGGTTTTTAAAAAAAATTTAAAAACAAGGAAATACAAGATGAAAATACGGTATAAAACATTAAATCCAAGTTTACCAAGTTCAAGAGTGAGGGAGGAAGGGAAATGACACTTGGTTCGCCGGAAAACCTCGCGGGAAAAATTTTAGGATGATGGAAGGGTTCGGCCAAACTAGGAAAGAAGAAGAACAAAGGAAGAAAGGCTTTTAGAGAAAAAAATTCGTACTGCTACAGTAACAGACCACTACAGGACTGGCTACTATAGAACCAGACTGCCACAGTATTTGGTTGAAAAACCTATAGAAATGGGCTAGTTCAATCTACAGTAAAAATTGGTTATAACAGGAGATCTTGCCAAATCTTGCTTCTTCCTTCGATTTGCACTCCAAAGAATGTCTTCTTGAGCTTCCTGTACCTCTGGATCTAGAGGTAGAGGTGAGAAGTCTAAGGTAGGAGATGAATGAACCTCAAAAAGCCCTAAAAAAGCATTTTTAAAACCATTCTTGGGTAAGCTTCATGGTCTAGTTCACAGACGTGAAGGAACCCGTAAGAGCCTAAGGAATTCTGCCAAAATTTTGATAAACTACGCATTCTTCATCCGAATTACAGGTGCCTTCATGGCCGTCATAAAGCCCATCAACAAAACCCGAGACTTAATCATTTCCTAACTTCTTCGTGATACAGTGCCTGCTACATTGTTGCTACAATACCTGGGGATCTAAAATATCATTTTTGGTGTCGATTTCTTTCTTCCTTATGTCATCAAGCTCACATAGGCATCCTTGAGGCCTGTGACACAAATAAGACCAATTAAACCACAAAAAATGGCATCAAGTCATCAATTAGTACATAAATAGTACAACAGATATATGTATAGAATACACACATTTAGGCGTTTATCAAAACACACTTGGCAAAGACTACAAAAACGAAAAAAAAGGTCACTAGTACCACACTTGATGAAATCTTTCAATGCTCTAGAAAGCAAATAAAACCAAATAACCCATAAAACAGTCATTAATCCTATAAAAATGATTGTCTAGTGTCTAAAATACATATGTCAAAGTATGTGTATTAAGACATTTACCACTTGCGATGGCTCGAGGGTTGGGTACCACTCATCCCTTTTGGGTTATCATGAGGGTTGATACAAATGTGATTGTGGATTGGACTATAGAAATTGTGTGTTAGCGCATGTTGTTTTGAAATCTTTAGAGTTAGGGCTTTAATCCTCATCGAGTCATCATTCCACCATCTTATAGGCAAGCTGAAATTTTTAGTTTTCATCGTCCAATTTGATTCATTTCATTTGTATGATTGTTTTCCATTATTGTACTTTGTTCTTATGTTGCAAAATGCCTTCATATTTGTAGAAGGAAAGACTCCGAGCAAGGGCAAGGCTTGGAGGGAGACTGACCATATTTTGGGCTCCATTTGCGAGTGAATTTGTGACATGCCTCTTTACATGTGTGTACCGCAAGTGCACGGGTGTCAAAGTAATAAATACCCCAAAGTCTGATAGTCAAATCCACAAGGAAATTGAGAGTACTAGTAATCACTCTTTCTCTATTATCTATCCTTAACCAAGTTGTTGGATTCAAATATAATTAAACTGAAGGAGAGAAAAAGCAAGAGATGCAAGAGAAATGTAAAAATGACAATATGATCCAGAATGGAGTGGATGCTCGAGTGATGATCCCCTAGGGTTACAAAGTTGTGCTGCCGGGTTTGTATATTAAAAATGACAAGTTGCGCTGCCGGGTTTGTATAGGATTAGGGCTTAATTGTCTCGAGAGAGCTTTTAACCCCTAATATCTTCACTAGGGTTCACATGATCTCCTAACGCTCACTGGAGTGTGAAGATAGTTATGATCAAATCGAAGGGAAATGGGCTCTCCTCTACCTAAGGTTCTACCCTCTCTATCCTCCAACCTCGGTAGGTCTAGCACTAGTAGGTTTCCCAACTCAACACTTGGTCAACCACTAGCACATAATCCGAGCTCTCTCTACAAATGCAAGTATGGCATTAAAACACAAAGGTTGAAACTCAAATCAACAAGAAGTAGAAAAGCATGAATTAAATCAACCAAATACAACCCTAAGGTGCATACACAAAAGTATCCAACAAGAGTTTAGCTCCTCATGGAGTAAAGAAATCTACAAACAAGAATGAGCATCGCATACATCAAAGAAAGCAAGTAAACTCCCTCCAAAACTGTGGTGACAACTCCGGCTATCGACCCTCTGAACGGTCGAATGACACTTCATCGGTAAGAGTTCATCGGTGCCAAATGATGCTTCCCAATAGCTTGGCAATGATGAGGATGATGGTGTAGATGACTGTGAGTGATGCCGGAGTCTTCCCTTGGCCGGATCTAATCTCCAATGAAGCTCTAGCGCAAGGCTCTTTTCTTCCTCACCCAGAAAACCCCAAGCCAAACTTGTAAACCCCTTGACAAAATGACTTAAAAAGAGTGAAATCGGGCAACTCCATGGGCGTGGGTTGCTTCCCACGCCGTGGTACCCTCTGTCTTTTTTGCGTCAACCAACTATAATACCATAATACAGTAATATGCTGCAATAAACCTATTGTAGTAATCCGCCATAATACTATACACTCATACTGCTATGAATCATGTTGTATGAACTCCAATAAATGTGTGGTTGGTGATGTAATCATTTGTTGTCTGCAATGGGCCTATTTTTTGCTCAAATGGCCAAAATTTGCTTCACACCGCCAACTCTGCCCTTGCGGGGCTAGCTGCACAAAGTGAGCACATACAACTAATAAATGTAATGCTAAATTTATGTATATTATTAACTTATAATATGTACAAACATGCACTTGTCAATTTGTGTTGTTAAAAGACATAATCGAGTGGATTTGAATGATAACCAATAAGCGTATTTACATTTGTGCATGGCTTTGGAATGTGATTCTCATCTCGAGGTTAAATAACTCTATTTGTTTGATATATTTTGATCCTTATTGTTCTTTGTGAAAGGAAAGGTTATATCATTGAAAATGTGGTATTTTTTGTGAAGGAAAAGTATTGTGCTCTATTATGCCAATGTTGTCAAAATGCTTTTATGTGATTTGATGGTGACATACTTTGTGCGATTCATTGCAGTGGTGATCCCCACCACTGGCATGCAGAGGTAGCATAGCTGACCATTACTTTACCCATATCAGGAGGCGTATAGAGAGCTTGAATGGGACAAATAGTAATTGAGCCACTCGAGGTCACCACATGAGACTCTCAGAGGTCAATGCCACAAAGGCTATCTAATAGATTTTGTTATATTTAAAATTAACCTTGGCAAGTTCAAACCCTAATAGTGGCCGCTTCAAACAACGGCCGCAATTAGGATGAACATTATTTGAGGCTAGCATATGAGTTTTCAAAAGAATGATTTGTTGGTGTAATCATGACTTTACTTTATTTTAAGCTATATGTGTATTGGTTATTATTGCTATGACTCTAATCATACTCATTAGTTTCATTTTGATTCTATTAGAATTATGTGGCTTATTCACTCACTGAGTAATAACATTACTCATCACTCTTCTTTTTCCCTCCTCAGGTTTAGTAGTAGATGTGGTCTTTTCTTATTCTGGGCAGCAGCTTGTATGTCTTGTTTTAAGTTGGGTTTGTGCATCTTTTGTAACATATTGTATATTAAACATCCTTGTATAGATTGGTTCCACTAGGTTGTATATTTGAGTTGTATATCACATTGGGTACTCGCATTTGTTTTTGTTATATATATTTAACTATCTATTGTGTTCTTTCTAGTTTAATTTAGTGTTTTTTCTAGCTGTAATCCAATACAAGTTTGCTTAGGTTTTCGGTTAGCCTTGCTAATTCAATGGAGGTGTTTTCCACTCCACTTGGATTAACGCATCAATTGTCCTATGCCTAACTATGAGTTGGGGCTTGACATGACATGGGTAGGGGTTTGAGACAAGGTGTTAGGAGGAGAAGATATGATTTCTAGAAAACTGACATAGATCTGAACCTAGAAGTACATGTTGTAGAAGCTTACCAGAGATTAAAAAAAAAACCACCAATGGCTACAAATGCTCTAATACCATACAAGAACAAATATATGAAATTCTCTCATGCATTAATCTCCAAGGAATTACAAGTATATAGATATATATGTAAAATTACATAAAAATAGTGACCATTATATGAAGAAATTATCAATCTCATGAGAAGATATGCCAATTGTAAAATATTATTTATGTATTTGACAGATCGAGTTAATCATGAATATTTTCTAATTCCATTATATATTTGGGAGATATGGAAAATGTCATGGATATTCTCTATAGCATCTAAATTCATTTCATTGAAAAAAGTTAAAAATAAAAATATGTCATTATTTATATAAGTGCAAAATAGTCATGTGTGTTTATTCCCCTTAGCATTGTAATAGAGTATTATGCTAAGGTGTGTAAAAGTTATTGATACGGATAAGGTGACTTATTCTTAAAAGCCCCAAGTGGAATAACTTATTTTGTTTGACCTTATTCTATGTTGTTTGGTAGTTTATTCCTAATCAGTATTCCTAGTGTTCCTAGTGTCAAACACGAACATAGATAGTGTTTAGTAGCATGAGAAAAGATAATAACAAATCAAATAAATAGACAGAATTGAACAACTAAATAGGATAAATAAAGAAGATCTAGTGTAATTCTTCATCCCAAGTTTGACTGAAGAAAAAAATAGTCTCAATAATAAGCTAATAGCTTTTTTATTTTCCCTATTCTTTGATTGTTTGACAAATATTTTTAAAAAATAATAATTTATTCTTCCTGGAATGATTTTTTTAAACATTACTATAAAGAATTGGTATACAGTCAAAATTAGGGTTAGGGTATGTGGCTGCAAACAAAAGTTGGCCCTCTGAACATTGACGTGCAATGCCATGATGCCGATTCTATGGACACTAACATGGTGGTTATAAGAAGATTATTAACTTCAGAATGAAGAAAATTAAAAATAATGATAATAATAAAAACAAAAACTATCCATAAAATTCTGGCAAACCACTAATCTTGAAGCACAATGTTTACCATATAGCCTATGAGCAATAGCAAAATTTTACCTGTCCTTAGAAATACTAATCATAGTATTACGAAAGAAACCACCAAAACTAATCATAATATTAAAAACCCGTCTTCTTTTTATTTTGTCTCATATCTCTTCTTTCAATAAAATTTATTCTTAATTATAAACATTCATTTAACGAATACTTTAAATTTTGTCTTCAAAATTTTATCTTTTTATTTGAATTTAATGGAATATATGGATTTAATTTAATTTAATTGCGATCTATGTCTAAGTATAATCTCAATTTAATTTAATAAACACATCCATAAATAATTTCGGAGATTTAGAGAGGGAAAAAAATATGTTACATTTATTTTAAATAATTTTAATAATTTAAAATTTTATTTTATATGGTAAGGAAATATGAGAAGAAGTGTGTATCCTAATTAGGGCAAACAACCCTTATAAATATACATGAGTGATGTATATATAGAGAATGTACATAGATGATATATACAAGGTACATTAGAGTACATATACACATATAGTATCACTCTGACATATATAATGATAAGTATAATTTTATAGAAAGTTTTTATTTTTTTATTTATGTATATCCTGGTTTATATTCAAGTATGTGGATACGATTTTTTTTTTTTAAATTATTACTAAATAAATATCGTAATTTTGTTTATTTCATATTTTTTTATAAATAATTAATAAAGAAATATTTTGAAATGTTAGTGTTAGTGGTGTTAAATAAATGTCGTGATCATTTTCATGCACTTACGGCTGAATCATGCACCAGATATGTCTGTCGCGCTTGTCCTGCTACTAACCACAAGCATATTATGACAACGGGCTGGAATTCGACGACCACTTCTTGAAGCCGGTATTTTAAAAAGAAAAAAGGTATCTCTGGAAACGGTATAAACATCACTCGCCTTGTTATGAGATATCCGAAACTCTTTCTACTTTATTATTATTTTAAAAAAAAACTTTCTAAACTTTATTTATTTGTTTATTGTTTTCATTTCAAGTAAGGACACACACGGAAGAGAAATGGGAATTTGTACACACTAGGAATTAAGCAATTGCACTTGACGCTTGAGCCGGCTTTAGGAAATGTTCTTCAACCATGCGCCTCTGGATCTTGCCGATCGCTGTCTTCGGTAAGCTGTCCGTCAGAAACAACTTCTTGGGCACTTTAAACGATGCCAGATTCTTCTTGCAGTGCCTCAGCACCTGGCTTCGTCTAGCTCCGCACCTTCTCTTTCTATCACCGCACAGTTAATATTCAATAACATTGCTTTCACCCATAAATAAACTATATATTTTACAAAAAAAATTAGTCACTTGCATCAACGAACATACCAGAATATTCCCTTATTTTATTTATCTTATTTATTTATTTATTACGATTATTATGTTATCAATGTTTAAATTTTTAGGAAAAATAATTCTAAGCAAATGTATCAACAAAATGTTGGATTTGGAAAATTATTTCTAAAAAATTCTAAAAAAATAATAATCTTCAGAATTTAAATGGACCGGCTCCCTAAACCTTATCAAGATGTGCCTTCCTAGTAATTACTAAATAGCAAAGTTTCTACGAGAAAGATCATAAAGATATAAAATTTTCAAAATAAATAGTTTTTTTTATAAGAAGTTTGAAATATCACAAACATATTCATAAAATTGATTAAAATTATAAATAAAAAAGCACATGGCTGTACATGAAAAGCAAAAGAAAAAGAAAAAAAGAAAACATAGTATCACATTCAATGGGAAGAGACGTTACCTCCTCAGCGTACTTCGAGTCGGGAACACCGAACGACACACCTTAGCGTTATGAGGATAGCTGGACACATTGGACTTAAGTTATCTCCTTTTCCTTCTTCTCCAGCCCCTGCCCAGTTCATATGGGTGTTGACACAGTCGATTTAGAGTTCGAGGGATCTGAGTCCTATGACTCCTAGGAGGGAGATGACTGTAATACCCTGAACCTTTGGATAATTACTGAAAAAAAATATATTTAGGGTAATACTACAGTTGCAGTAAGATTTTTGTACAGAGTAATTTTGGTGAGAAACCCAAGTGGAAAGAACAAGGACATAAATGTAAAAGTTTTTTAAAAGATTTTGGGTTAAAGAATAAATGAAAAGGATGGACATGAAATGTTTATGGAATCCGAGGACTGAAAGGTAAGATGGAAGGGATCTTTTTAAAATGTTGTGTTATAACCTGGGGACCGTTGGGTAATTTGAAAGGACCTTTTGAGAATACTATGTCATAATTCAAGAACCATTTGGGAGTTTTTCAGGGAATGTTTTGTAATAAATTATCTTTTGAGGGACTAAAAGTGAATTTCGGCTGAAGAGTTAATTGAGAGAAAAATCTAGAGCTTGTGTTGTTCATCTTCTTCCCCACCATTTTGCTACAGTAACCCGAGAGTTAAAAAATAAAAAAAATAAAAATGAAGAAATTAGAGAAATTAGAGGTTTTTAAAGAGAAAAACTTGGAGATCGCCGGAGGGAGCTCGCCGGAGGGATGACTTGGCTTGGTAAGAGGCTTCCTTGTATTATTTTTGGCATGGATGTATGTATGTATGTATATATGTATATATTGGTTATTTGATGAAGAAAATGATAGATTTGAGTATAAATAATCATGGTTTATTGTTGATGGATGATGAATGCTTGAAGTTATTTGGAAAAATACTTGTATTTGTGATGAATCTAGCTTGAATAGCAGATGAGATTTTCGGTTTCTCTGTAGCAATTCATCTGTAGCACCGAGATTAGGGTTTAGTTTTAGTTAATTAAGTTGATGATTATGATGATTAAGGTGTTAATGATGATGGTTGGATTGGAATTGGTTGGGTTTAGCCAAATTGATTTGGTTGAGTTGAATTGAATTGATTGAGTTGAGTTTGATTTGGTTTAACCAAATAAATTTAATTGAATTGGAATTGGGTTTGGATGAGAATTGAAGTGGTTGGGTTTAATTGAATTGATCTGGTTTGGGTTTGATCAAATCAAGTTGAGTATGGTTGGACTTGAATGGTTTGGTTGAATTAAATTGGTTGAAGTTGATTTGGGTTTTGGTTTAGATGTTGGGCTAAAGGTTTGGGCTGAACCAATTGGAAGAGAATTGGGTTCGGTTGAACCAGGTCAGCTCAACGAATTTGTATAAGAATTAAGTTGGTTCAAGGCTAGTGGGTTTAATTAAACCCGGTTCGATGAATTTGAGTTTGGTTCGGTGGAATTGAGGTTGGTTCGGGTTGGTTCAGAATGGTCTCAGCCCAAATTGAGTTGGCTTAAGTGCAATTGGAGACCAATTTGATTATGCAAGGTCAGGTTTGAACCGATTAGAGTGAGTGGGCCAAATTAGAGAGTCGGTTATTGCTTTCATGTATTTTCTGTTGGGTTCAATTATGTTTTTAGTTGTCATAATTGTTTATTTATTTTATTATGTTATCCTATTAGGTGTTGATTAGGCTTGGGAGGGAGTTCCAGGTCTAGCAAGAAACCGAAGGAGACCAGGTGAGTTGGTAGTGGCTATTATTTTAAATAAATAAATTATTATTATTATTTTGAAATAATTGTTTAATGGCTAGTATTTTGGAAATAAATGTTTAAGTATTTCATTTTATCATGTTTAATTGCGTATAAGGTCAAAATATACTTATATTTATTTTCCTATGATGTGCCATGATAACCGTATTGATACATCAGTTTTGTATAATTATACGTATTTGTGAATAGTAGAAATACATGTATATGTGATTTAATTATTCAATTCATGTATTTATTTTTGGATGGGTACATATGCTGCTTTGATTTGGACTGATTTGTGAAATCATGTGCGCGTATTAAAATGTTTTTACCGACAATATTTGTGGAACTGGTTTTCATTCCTGGTATAGGAATGGTATTATGGATCTTTACTGGTATTATACATTGTTATACTTTTGGCATTGGCTTTGTGGAAAATAATGGTTATTTCCGTGATGTGAATGCTTGTCCTGGATAAGGATCCTGTGATATGATTTATATCGATTGTATTATTGATGTATATACTTGATTGTTTGGACGGTGAAGGCGGGCTAAGGCCCGACTACTGCAGTAGTGGGTCCCCACGGGCCAGCCTTTAGAGGTGGCGTGGTGGACCTGGGTGTTGATTTCTACGAGGGCCAGTTCAGGTGGGAGCGTAAAGCCCTGACTAGATATTCATCGGGTAGCCGGGGGTCACTGACCGGTGAACCGATGGGCCAACGTTAAGGACATGAGTTCCTTGACGGCTCTGAACCTAGCCGCGGCCACGGCGAGGGTTTAGAGAGTTTTCTAGACCATGTTATGCTGGGTGAGTGTTGGGTATTGCTTTATTTTGAATTTGAGATTTATGTTATATTTTTGAATTGTTATGAGACCAAACTCTCACAAAATTTGTGTTTTCTGAGAAAATCAAATTGATGTTGATTTATGTTGAATTTATGTTTCAAGAGTTCTTTAAGAATTGTATTTTGCTAGAATTCTGGTATTTTGAAAAAGTTGGAAAATTATTTGAGCAGTTGGTATTTATATACTTTATATACATTGTATTTAAGTATTTAAAATTATTAAGCCACTACCGACCAACTGAATGTGCTGTAGCTGCAGGAGAAGGACCCTAGATTGCCTGTTCGACTATAGTGCTAGTCAGGTTGAGTCCAAGATTGCAGTGGGTCCCATATCTTTCTTTCTATTTATTGTTGTTGTGATCTTGTAGCGGTTGTACCCGCAAATTTGAGTTATTGTATTCATGGTATTTATGTATTTGAACCTGTAGTTGGTGTGAAGTTGTAAAATGTGATTTGTAAGTTTGATTTGGTTTTTGAGAGGCGTCAGTTTCCAGTTAAAAAGGATTTTTAACTGATGGGTGCCACATTTACCTCGGTGGAAGGGGTGGGTGTGACAATAACTCTAGGAGTGAGGGAAGATCTACACTGAAAGTTGACCCTGCTGCTGTTACTGTTACCACTGAGGATTTTATTTCTGATGACTTGAATGCCACAGAGTGATAAGCGCTTGTGTATTAGTAATACAAAGTATTCTTTTCTTACGATGAGCATTACTTTTATCAGGTTTTAGCACTAATACATGA
>NW_024086882.1:0-17315 GCF_009730915.1 Dioscorea cayenensis subsp. rotundata | reverse complement strand
TGATACTTGGGAGACCTTTTCTTGTGGACTTCTAAAGCATTGATTGACATGGACGGGCGGAGAGCTCACATTGAGAGTCGAGACGATAAGCTCACTTACCGCCTTTGGGATCAAGCCATGCGACATTCTCTCGATTTTGATGACACTTTGTATTTTCTAGACACTACTGATGAGACTGTTGATGAATATATACAGGAAATATTCAACCCAGATCCGTATGAAGGTTTGTTCGACCAAGAGGAGAGCAATGAAGAAGTAATGATGTTTGGTTCGAATGGAGAGGAAACATTTTCATCTCGTGGGATCTTGAAGAATGTGCTCGAAAATGAAGAGGGGCTAGGAGACGCCACCGAAAATGCCCCCAAGACTATTGGAGACGACATGAGCCAAGGAAGTTGGACTTTAACGATTGCTAGGTGGTCGAAGCCCGATAGTACACCCTCTACCCTCAAGAGACTTTGCTCATCATGCTTTCAAGTTATGGGGTAAGAGGGCAACCTTCATTCATGAACCCCGTGAGGTAAGAAAGATACGTCAAGCTTAGTGACATTAAACAAGCGCTTCTTGGGAGGCAACCCAAGTGTTTCACAGTTGCACCTTTTTAGTTTAGTTTGTTTGCATGAATAAATTGTTAAGTGTTGGTGTTTCAATTGTTGAGTGCTTGTGTCATGATTTTATTGTGGGTTTTAAAAGAATTCATTGTGTGTTTTTTGCTTGGAATTGGCGAAGTTTGGTCGTTTGAGTTCTATTTCGTGTTTTTATCGGTAAATTTTTGCATAATAGGGGCGGGGCTCCGAGTGTGTAGACATGTTCGAGACTAGTTCGAAGAGCATCGTAGGGTTTTTCTAAGTCATCGGAGAAAACACACCGGGCGTGTGGAATTTCCGCACGCCCGTGGATGTGTACTGTAAACTCATCGAGAGAGATCACAGGGGCGTGCGGCCGCCCATGTGGACGACCATGAGCCTGGCGCACGCCCGTGGGTAATTTCTGCACGGACGTGTGTCTTCCCTTCGAGTTGGGCGATTTTCGAGAACACGTGGGCGTAGACTCGCCTCGTGGGTGACCTTGTGAACCACATGCAGGCGTGGGTAATTTCGCACGCCGTGCGCGAAAACTCTGCGAGTTGCTCCCTCCATCCCAGAAAAACACATGGCGTGCGGGTCGCCCACGTGAGTTGGGCATGTGATTGTCCACGCCCGTGGAGAATTTCCGCACGGGCGTGCGTAAGACTTGATATTTTTCTCGGATGTCCGGGGAAGCCGAGGGGCGTGCGTCGCACGTGGGTCGGGGCACCGGGCGGTAATTTCCGACGCCCGTGGGAGGCGATCGAGTCAAAGGAGCGTTTTCCCGAGAAAGCACAGGGACGTGTGTACGCCCCTGTGGCGCTCTCAAATTGAGGCGCACGGGCGTGGGTAATTTCCACACGCCCGTGGGGATACACATAATTCCAAGAGACACGATTTTTTCTTTAAAAACCTTGTGATCCGTCTCATTCTTCATCTCCAGTCGCCGGAAAACGGTTCCCGATCATCTTTCCGACCCTTCATCGCTGTTTGGAGGAATTTTCTTCGCAAATCTTACCGAATTTCAAAAGTTTTCATATTCATTTCTTTGGTAACCTTTCTATCCTCTTTTCTTCACCAATTATGGTTTTTCACGGATTAAATACTTTTAAATGCGAATTTTCATGCATGATGGATGTGTAGTAAGCATTTAGAAGTGGTTTTAAATTGAATTGTTAAGATTTGTTGTGCACCCGTGCGGGAGGTTCACGCTCTGCAGAGCCACACGGGCGTGGGTAATTTCCACAGGCCCGTGTGGAATTCTGCAGTATATTACTTCTGAGATTTTTGACTGTTTTCGTCTTTTGCACTCCAGATATGGCACCTCGAGTGAAGAAGAACGAAGTTAAGCGCCTCAGACTCACCTCACCCGAGCCGATACATGTGGAATTCTCGAACCCCGAGTATCAGGCTCGCTTCGAGAAACTCTCAGCACTCGAGTTTTGTCAGACTTGCTTCGCGGATGTACAAGTGCTTCGACAAATTCAGCAGGGTGACGAGGTAATTAATGAGATTGATGAGATGCTGGCAGTGGGAAGCTGGAGGAGGCTGCTGACTATTAGTGAACCAGCTTACCGCACACTTACGCTAGAGGTTTTGGCATCCTTTGAGTTTCGATTGCTGCATGGGAGAGTTGACACTACAGAGGCGATACAGTTTTGGGCATTCAGATATCCATTCTCCATGAACGTCACTGAGTTTTCGATTAGGACGGGCCTGTACGATGTCGCTTATACAAGTACCGTGGAGTATGGCCGACTACCGATGAGATTTTTCCAGATGTCGATCCTCCATATCATGCATACAAGATTTTGTGTGGGCGTGGGGAGTACGAACCCGGATTATCGAAGGCCTCTAGTTTGTCCCGGTTCAGATTCTAGATATCGTACCATGTCTGTCATCAGCGGTCCGTGACAGTCGAGCGAGATAATCTGACCGCTGTTTACAGGCTGGATCCGCTTTTTCTTATACTCCATGGCTCGCAATGTACCACTTCACTTAGGGTGCATTCTAGCGGGATGTTTTTGCGATGCAGGGGTCATTCAACGAGAGTGGGTCTACTATTTACGGGCCCTTATATCACCAGACTCATTCTGGGAATGGGTTTGGGCGACGCTCTATGTGGTGCTGAGAGGACAGTTGTGCCCACCCCTCTTACGTTCGATACGATCAGGATGATGGGGTTGGTACGGAGGTTTGGGCCAGGGGTTTATATTCTCACTACAGCCATCGCTGAGACCACCAAGAGCGAAGGAGATACTGCAGGGGGTGTCCAGCAGACTCCTCCATCTTCTGTAGCACCGGGTACTTGAGCCTATGACCGTATTGAGAGGTCGAGACTCGATGTTAGAGAGATTCGGATGAGATAGCGAGCTCCGGGCTTTTGCGATCGGCTCGACACCGCGGATCTTATAGCCCGATTCGAATTTCTTCGAGATCTCCTGAGACCCAGATCTTCAATTTCTCCAGCACCTCCATCCTCGACCCCAACACCGGAGGACCCACTATATGCTTCCACTTCAGCAGCAGCAGAAGAGGAGCCCGAGAGCGACTCTGACACTTGACCTTTCTTTTACTTTCATGCATTTTACTTTCTCTTATTTTCTTGTTTTTAGACTTGTTCACTCAGAAAGGATTTTCCTTCTGAGTTTATGTTATTTTGCATTATCAAGTTGTATTCATTGCTTCATCTTTTATACACTCGAGTTATTTTTGTTTTTCTTGAGCTTCACTGAACCCCCTCGTGTATGCGTGCAGATGTTCTTGTCTTCCTGGAAATTGAGACTTAGTCATAGGCACGGTCAAGGTGCTTTGGCACTTGGCAGTGTGAGCTTCACAACCCGTTGGAACACTACTCCCATGGAATTTGCTTCATCAAACGCAACACTAGGAGTCAGGGGAGTATTGTTTTGATTGCTTCTCCCACATCTATTTTTGAATGATATATTTTAAGTGAGCTTGCATGAGTACATTGAGGACAATGTACAACTTAAGTGTGGGGGGGAGTTTCATAGTGCACACATCTTTTCTATTGTTCTTGATTGTTATATGCTCACATAGCCAATGGCGGTTCACCTTAGTTGCAATGTTTGTATTCTTAAGTCTAGGAGAATTGTTAACATTGAATGTTTTAAGTCTAGGAGAATTGTTAACATTGAATGTTTTCATGCTCTAGTTCTTGCTTGAAATTTTAGGAATTTTTGCCCAATTTACACTTAGTGCACTACTCACTCTTTGAACTCTATTGGAAACTCATGTTTGATGTTAAAGGGACTAGTTAGGTTTACTTCTTTTGCTAAATTAAAAAAAAAAATGGAAAATGAAAAGAAGGAATAAAATTGTTTTATTGTTTATTTGTGTTCGTTGGGTAGAAAGAGCTACCACCTATGAAGTATGAAGCTACTCTCACAAGTCAGATACTAGTTATGCCCTAATGAGAGAAAGAGATATCTCATAGGATGAGTGAAAGCTACCACTCGGGTAGAAAGAGCTACCACCTCGAAAGTGTGAAAGCCACCTTAGCGGCAGCTTTGGAAAGGGCTACCTTAGAGGATGTGTGAAGCTACTACCATTGTTTAAAATTTTTATTACTTTTGTAGATAAATAAGTCCCTTGTACTTAACACTTTGAGGAGTATAACTTGGGTTGTTTTGAGTGAGTTAACACACTTACACGAAATTCGGGTTTGTTGTCCTTTTTGATTCAAGTTTTTAGCTAGAGCATTGATTTTTTCGTATTTAGTGTTGAAATTTTCCTTACTTGTAGAATGCTATCTTTGTATACTTTGGTGAACCTAAGGCACTTTCAATATTTTCTTCATTGATGCACAGAATGTTTAATTTTTGCTTGAGGACAAGCTTAAGTGTGGGGGAGTTTAATATGTGTGCTTTTATGTTACTTTTACGCAGGTAGGGCTGTGAGGCCGAGTATGAAGGAAATAGACCAATGTGGATGCTAGAGTGTGTGCCAACCTCCTCGCATTCGAGTGAGAATATCCATTTGGAGGGGCACAAAGGCAGTCACACTCGAGCATTCCGTCTTATGCATACAAGAACAGGAGCTCTACCAACATATATATCATTGAAGAAGCAAGTGATTCACGACGTGAATGTGTGCCCATTTGCGTTACCCCGATGAAAGTATGGAATTGGGAAGTTATTTAGGTCGAAGACTGTAGCAAGTACTGTAGCAGCACTGTTCATAGCCGGCCGAGAAACAAGAGAAACAGAGAATCCACACGGGCATGTGGAAATTATCCACGCCCGTGTGGAAATGCTGCACGGGCGTGTATCGATCACGCCCGTGGAGTTGCCCGATTCCAGACCCTATTTAAAAGCCGATCCAGCCCTCGATTTTTGGTATTCTTTTTCTCCATCTTTTCCCCAACTTGCGAGAGGGCTTCGGCTAGGGTTTCGAGGGGTATTGGCCAAGGTTTTGGAGAGGTTCTACGGCTCTAACATCATTCCATTAGGAAGAAGGTTGGTAGGGGAGCTTCGATCGAGGCGTATCCTATACCGGACGAAGGAATCCTTGGACGACGAGTAGAGGACTTTCCACAAGACCATTGACATGACCATCGAGGGGATTTCTTTATGGATTCATTGCTTTTACATTCGATTTCTTTGATTGTACTTAGCTCCATGGAGAGCTAAACCCCTAGTGGGTACTTGGGTGATTGTGAACCCTAGGATGTATTCGCTTCATTGAACTTCTTTATTATGCTTTCAATAAATTGATGTTTATTGTGAGTTCCAACCTTGAATGCTTGATTGTATGAACATTTCCCCTAGAGTGACACTAGGGTTGAGAGTTCTTGTTGGTAACCTTGTGAGTGAGTGACACACCACGAGCATTAGACAAAGCTAGGTTGGAGAGGGTTGAGAGGGTGAGTCGAGAGGTACAGGAGCGTCCCCTTTCCCCTCCGACGTGATAGATTCTACCTCCGTTCCTCGAGTTCTTTGCGGCCATAATAGAGTGAATGGTCTAAGAGATGAACCTCCGCTGGGGACTAGTTGCGCGTGCAATGTAGTGAAGCGTTGAGATGATCTTAGTATCTAGGGCTTAATTGTGGCTAGGGACCTTCCGCCTGGACCAAAGGGTTAGGTCTAAATCTAGGAAGAGATTTATCACTTGGAATCCCTAGAGCTCATTCCAACTCTATGCGAGTGCGAGGTGTTTAGATTGTTCGATTTCTCCTCCAGGACATGTATAGAGTTAGGCATAGTTGACCTTAGATTTGGAACTATGTATGTAAGGATTTCCACGACTCACTATTGCATTGATTAGGAAGCATAATAGAGAGTTCTTGCACTTGAAGTGATTATCCTAGGTGAAGCATCATCCGAGTACCCCATCTTTATCGATTGCCTTGTCTCCTCCTTACTTTTGCTCTCTTACTTGTTGCTTTTAATTTCTGAGAATTGAATCATTACCACACTTATCATTGTTGATACTCCACATAGCTAAGAATCGAATTAAGTGTCTTTACTCCCTACTCCCTGTGGATTCGACCCCGCTCACCCGGGATTATTACTTCGACAAACCCGTGCACTTGCGGGATATACGCAAGGGGACCTTGTCAGTAGTGAATCAATAAATAGATTTTCCCCTTGAGCAAATGACTTTCCTTTCTCTTCAAGATCTTTGACTTCGCAGACTATTTCCACTGTCTTCTTGCGTCTCTTCAAACATGAGTAGTAATATGACAAACATGGTGCATCACCAGAGCCTAAGTCGTTCACAGCACTTTCTATCTCCTCCAAGCTATTCAGCCAATATGTTACCTCCTCTCTTGTTCTCTTTCCATGCTGCACATTGCCTGCATTCAGTTTGGTACTTATGTGTTTTTCTTGGCCCCTCAAAAAGTCAAACTCTCTCCACATAGTTTGATTATTTTCTTCAAGTTCTTTGATATAGTTCAATTGTTGGCAAATTTGTTGCCATGCAGTCTTGAAGGAACCTGATATCGGTAACAACTCTCTTACAATCTCCATTCTATATATCAAGGAGCTTGTATGGCTTTAATTAGCTAGGACAATCAAACTTTCATAAGAAAAAATTAGTATGAAGAAATAGCAACATGCTACCAAATAAGAAATATAAATAAGAACCAAACATGTATGAAGGTGCATGTTTATTTCAACATTATAAATCACACACAAGTAAACCATTATGGAAAATAAGAAAATTTAATTTGAAAACAGATTAATCTAGAGCTATCTATCTAAACATTAATGTGGTAAGGTGCTTGTGAGTTGAACTTAAGATTTTTATAGCAATATTTCTGCTATATGTATATAAAAAAAGTTCCTTAAAGCCAGCCTTCCAAATTGAGACACTGCATGCTGTTCTAACCTTTTTTTTTTTTTTAGTTGCAAGTTTCTAAATTAGGAAGGAAGCACGTTACAATGTAGAGAAGTTATGAAACTCCAAACAATGAAGTGATTCGTCAATCAAACTTGTTAATTTAAACACACACACATACACAATGATACATACACAACTCTTCTTTCAATCTAACAGGTTTTGCTTTAAAAGCTTATTTATATGAGCATCACATCTGATCTCAGCCTTGAAGAGTAATTCACAGATTCCACTGTCAGAGAACTTGTCTAACACTTAACATACTAAAATAGTATGGTTTAAAATCTCTAAAGGTGTATATATCTTCAGACGAAACACACAAAGTGACTAGTATTGTGCAACTATTCTCACTCCTACAAGATTTGATATAATACCCGAATTGGTCCCTCCACTTTTCTCTCTCTTCCCTTTTGGTCCCTCTACTCAAATGCTACCAACTAGTCCCTCTACTCTTAGAAATGGTACAACTTAGTCTCTCTAGTCCCTATACTCTTGAAAATACAGCCACTAGTTGGCCCATTTTAGAGTAAAAAGGACTAAATAGAACTATTTTCAAAAGTAGAGGGAGCATTTCTAAGTAGAGAGATCAAAAAGGCAGAGAGAAAAATAGAGGGGCCAATTTGGGTATAATACCACCAGATTTTGCCTTGGAAGTTTATATAATGAAATCATCTTATTTTCAGCCCTAAAATAAGGTCATGACTTCAATTGTTTGAAAATAATAGCTAATGAAAATAACCATGAGAATTATCCTTGAAACAATAACATTTCCTAAATATATTTTTCATGATGGATTCAACTGAAAAATTATATTAACTATAAGAAATTATGAATGCCCAAAGAAACAAAGAAAAGAAAGATTTAAACTGAATACTTCAGTATCACATAACTGAAAATTTTTAATGTTGTGATCCAGTATGAATTGTGGAGAAAAAATAATGAGATTTGTATACTTGAAAAATAACTAAATTAACTACCATCATATTTTCATTTTTCTTTTTTTCAAGTAAAGCGTAGAATTTTAGTTTTCATGGATGCCATAATAAAGAATAACCTTTTTCACATGTCCTGCTAACTTTAGTATTAGAGCATAACTTTTCTTATGTTACAAGCTTTCTGAATGTTCTAAAGAAAATTCTACTAGTGGTACTATAAGCCCTCTGCCCCAGGCATCTAACCAGCTTGCATGGTTCACCGACTCCACCCGAGTCATGGGAAAATTTTCCATGAATTGGAAGGAGTGATTGAACTACCATCATGCTTTCCTTTATTTAAAAAGACTGCCTTTGTTGAAAAACAAACCCTATAATTAGGGGGCTCGCAACTTTCTTAGAGAAAGGCCACTCGCAGGCTTGCATTTTTTTCTTTATCGAAGAACCGTGGCAATAAATTGACTTTCGCTCTTTACTGTCTTCTTCATTGATTCCTCTTCCCTTTTTTTCTCAAGCAGATCATAAATTGAAGGTGCACAGGGTAGATGAGTGTTAAAATATCACTTAGACATCTCAGTAGTTTTTGGTAAAAAGACATGTTGTGGTTTTCAACTGCATCATGTAATAATAAATGTCAAAATATTAAAACGGTCCCTCTATTTTATGCTTTTTGTCTTTTTAGTTGCTATAAAGAAAAAATTTGTTTTTTTTATTCTCGTAATTGTACGTTTTTGTCATTTTGATCCATCCAACTGATAGAAGATAAGAATTAAAATATTAATTAATCTACCATTTATTCTTATCTTCTTCTCTCTCTTTCTCCAAAGAAAACAAGAACAACAACAATGGCGCCTCTGTCTCCCGCTTTTCTCATCTCTATATTTCTAATCCTTCTCCTTCTCTCGCATCCATAAGTTGCAATAGGACATGCAGACCACTTAACCCAGATCGACCATTATCCACCCAACCTCCGACGACCTTTCCAACACAACATGCCATTTGGACCTATCCACCAAACTCATTGTAGGTGTCTCTGAAGCTTGCAACAAAAATCCTCTCACGTGGGCCATCGCTACAATCGTCTTTTTGCATGGCTATTCACCGCCTATGCATGCTCCACTCTCGACCTTCATAGAGAATGGGAGCATACCTCTTCCATCAACCCCACCACTTCGTGACGTCCTTCCGTGTATGCTTGACTCCAACTCTCAGCTATGCATGAACGTACTATAGAGCTCGTTGGCAATGGTAACATTCACCTACCCAAGCCCAATGCGTGTTATGTTTCTATGGCATTAGGCTTCATGAGCTTGGCTCCTTAAGTTAGCCGACGGCATAATGCGCTCACTGCTACTGAATGCCACGCCGACACCGGAGCTCAAGGAGTTGGGAGCGGAGTTGTGGTAATGCTTCTTATGGGTTCAAGTTATTTTTTGGGGTTTTTAATAAATATTTTAATATTAATGTTGTCACATTAGGGTCAACAAATGGTCGAGTCAACGACGTCAGCTAGAGGGAGCAAAAAAGACAAAAATATGTAAATATAGGGACAAAAAAAATATATTTTATATTATATAGACTAAAATGATGTAAAATGAAAAATAAATGGGCTATTTTGATATTTGGACCTAATAATAAAAAGCCTCAAATGAAGAAAAACAAGTGGGGGAGGATACGTATCAGCTTCAACAGAATTATAATTAAGGTCATTTATTGTTATTAGTATAAACGCCAAAGGTTACATTTGAGACAATTTTAGACTGCAAGCATAAGAAAATCAAAATGAGCTAATAAGATAAAGCATATATTACTTAAAAGTGGAAATTGCCAAAAAAACCCTTTAAGTTTGTAAAATTGCCAAAAACACCCCGTTAGTTTTGCAATCCCTAAAAACCCCCTCCTTTTAAATTCTGTGTTTTTCAAACCCCCAAACCCTGTAACGGATGTGAAGGGAGTGAGTTTCAAATTTTATGGACGAAAATGCCCTTGTATGGGGAGTCGTGGCTGCAGCCATCTCGGCGATTTGAGAGGAAGTGGGGTGGTTTTCCGTAGGGTAACCCCGAGAGATGAATTTATTGGAGCCGTTTACTTGCTTTTTCTCAACTCGCGTCTTCAGCTCTTCCATTTCCGAAGCTATCTCCGAAGTTGTCTCTACTGCGAAAGCCTCCTGTATTTCATGACTTTTTTCCTTTCCACCGGTATCTCAAAGGAGAAGTCCCCAGCGAACTAGTTAGCATTTTATCGCTTTGCAATCTAAGGTATTGAGTATGGTTTTATGTTAACTGCTCATTACAAAGAAAGATTTTTTTCGGTTTTGTTTTGTGTTCCCTGCTTTTTGTTTGAAGATATTGAAGTCTCGAGGGGATTTCTCACTGGGGTTTTT
Organism: Dioscorea cayenensis subsp. rotundata; assembly: GCF_009730915.1. Taxonomy (NCBI): domain Eukaryota; kingdom Viridiplantae; phylum Streptophyta; class Magnoliopsida; order Dioscoreales; family Dioscoreaceae; genus Dioscorea; species Dioscorea cayenensis. Next base: position 7,071 of record NW_024086882.1, on the reverse strand, counting down.
GTTAGTCTCATTTGGGAGATTTCTCGGCTAGGGTTTTGTTTTGTTTTGCATTTTTTTGTTCAGATACACTATCGAAAAAGTTTTTTCTATTATTATGATTTGTGTAATATTTATAATGTAAATTTCCCCTTTCATTTGATATGGTTTGCGCTTTTACAAATGAGGTTGACGCTTTAAGAAATGAGATGTTACAGCTTTTAAGTTTTGTTGTCGTTTGCTTTAAGTATTCTCGCCTCTGCTTAATAATATGGGTCTCGTTTAACATTTGATATCTCGCTTTAATAACCGAGAGGTTACAGCTTAAAAACCTTAAATTTGCGCTTTAAACTTTTGTGAATATCGCATGTTGAATGTGTTGTTATTATCGTAGGTCTGGGTGATTATGGCGGTCAACCTAGTTAATGGGCGATGCTATTTGACACCCGGTAGTGGAGACTTTAGTCGAATTGAAAAATAACATGACCCCTCGACACCTGGGAGATTATTCGACGGACACCGCTTATGCTGCTATCGAGCTGGAAGCTATATACCAAGAGAGGGCCCTTCTTGATTCTTTTTTGCAAAGGTACGATGGTCGCACCAATAAATTCAGGATCGGGGAAAACCTGCTGAGTTTCAAACCTTAAGATGTGGCCCTCGTTCTTGGTCTGCGTTGCGATGGCGACGCAGTTGTCTTTCAGAAGAAGAAAAACCCGGTCGGCGTCGAAGGGAGGTATCTATCAAAAACCCTACGAGACACGGAGACTCCATCAAGAGCACTTTGGTGCAACTTGTTCGACGAGAGGGAGAAGAAGATAATTTTGTCAAACTCCCGATGGTGTACCTCATGGCAGTGCAGTCCTCTTCCCAAAATACGTCATGCTCGATTCGAATCGGATCGTTGATTATGTCGATGATCTACCGACCATGGGGGCGATCGCATGGGCGCAGCGGCGTCTGAGTGGCTTATGGAGGATATTCCATAGCGTACCGCTCGAGTGCAAGATAGATGCGTCCGGGAAGAAGACCAACACTGAGGTACATTAAGGGGTTGCTCGGTCGCGCTTAACGCCCTCGGTTTTACGAGATGACTGGAACGGGGAAGAAAGTCTCTGTTTCGCAAGATCCCAAGGATGATGTGCTACGGTGAAAGTACTAACCCGGAAGCGCTGACGGTAGAAACCAACATATCGTCATCTCGATGGAAAAGAGGTAATAAATCATGGACAATGTTTAACATAAGTCTTTAATGTTTAAACATTTTTATTTCGCGTTTAACTTTAGTATTTACCATTTAACCCAGTTATTCATACTTGGTTTAAATATTTTTGTTCTCCGTTTAATTATATTCTATAACGTTTAAATATATAAACACTGCTGTTTTAAATATAGTTTTTTTATAGTTTAAAATGAATGATTTCATTTGAAATTGTTTTGGTTTACATATGTTAGTTTCCTGAGCTGGTTCCGGTGAATACAGAAGAAGAAATATTTGTTGGGGCCAACCGACGGACGGATGCTATTGCTCCGGAACCACTTGCTCGAAAGCGGGATGAGAGGCGACCCTCATCGTGCGTGACCGGACGCCGCTTCTCCTACTTTTTAGCCCACGCACGCAGACGCATTCCTCGATGCCGGAAGCCCTTCCCTACCCGCAGATTGCAACAACCCCTACCACGATAATGACAGTCCCCGATTGTGGCGGCCCCGACCATGGCAGCCCCTCCGACCGTGGCAGCCCCACCGGCGACATTAGGCGAAGATGTCACCGTAACTCTTATGCAGGCATGCCAGATATTGATGACCGAGTTTCCTCGGCTTGTCGCTCGTGTTGAGGCACTCGAAGGACGTTCACAACCGGCTGCGCCATCCCTCCAAAGAACTAAAGCACACGGGACGAACGAGGCGTTGGAATTTGACTGACGGTGACATCATCGGGAAGGTCGTTTCCAAAGGCGGCCACATTCAAGAGACTTGCGAAAAAGAGGAGAACAATCGCCTCTGTCTCCACCGCCGATGACGATGAAACAATAGCAACACCATCGGGCGGTGATCGTCATTCATCGAGTCTGCCGCCGATGATGACATGGCCATGACGGTGGAGGACATCGTAGATGATGTGGCCGCTTGCACGGTTGAGAAGGTCGTTAACTCTCTTCTTGATGAATCGATGGACCCGGTGGAACCCACTGCCGAGATGCGGCATCAAAGATGGACACAATCCCTGAAGATCAAGAACAAGTTAAGGGTGTGTCTCCCAATGATGATGTTGTCAAGGCCACGGTTGAGAAGATCGTTAAATCTATTGCCGTCGCCGTGGCGGTGGCCGACAGTACCGCATCCAAGCAGGACACAATCCCACCACAATAAGAACCATGTAAGGATTTGTCTATGGTTGATGCTGTCGCCGTCATCCCCGCATCGAAGCCAAACACAATCCCACAACAAGAACAACCATGTAAGGATGTGTCTGCAGTTGATGCTGTCGCCATCGTCCCGAAAGATCGAAGGAAGATGATCGTCGAAGACCCCGACCGAGCAACAAGAGAGATGATCAAGGCCAATAAAAAAATGGGACCGGACGTGCTCGGAAAGCTTTTTATTCGAAGAAGAAGAAATGGGTTGGCTGTTACGTCTTAACAAATACTGAGGGTGTTGATGAGGATCTTCCTCAACTGCTCTATGGACGGAGTAAGTTTAAAGTTTTTTTATGATATTGTTTAAAGATTTTGTTATAGTGTTTAACGATTTTTCTAATAGTGTTTAATGCCTTTTATGTTATCATTTTACTTTGTCTCGCTTAACGCTTTAATTATATATAATATCATGTAACAATTGATAATATCATTTAAATATTTACAATATGGTCTTATTATATCTCATTATCGTTTAACCTCAAGACTTTGCTCATGTGGAGGAATGACACGTGAGCACCACACGCGACAAATTATACCACCGCTGAGGGGAAGGAGATGGTCACTAATGATGTGATGGACGCTTTCGTATGCATAATACAAAAGTCGTTGAGGAAAGAGCCATATCCTTACAAGAAGCGTGCTCCATCACCGGGACTCGCTTTAGCTGTTTATATCAAAGCGAGGGATGACGCACATGAAACAATTATGGCTATGGTCGGGATGCTGTCGCAACCCGCATAAAAGTTCAAAATTATCATCCTCCCGATAATCATGAATGGCCACTTCCATGTCGCCGTCCCGGACAATGATAAACAAGAATACGTGCATTATTCTTCATGTCCGGGATACGATAAGGACGCGTTGGACATGGTAAGTTCTTTAATTATGTCCGATTAATATCATGCTTGGTATTTAATCGGTATTCTAATCTCGACTTGCATATCTCGACAGTGAATCTATTTGACAATAGTGTCGAGCATGGAGTTCGCGAGTCGCCCGACGCAAAGTACCCGTTCAGTGCACGACTTGGAAACCCCACGCCAAAAACAAGGAAGCGTCGATTACGCCGCATCGCTCATGCGGTTTATCGAGCAATTACATTGGGGTGAGAAGTTACTGGCTACTGCAGACGGTGTTCCTTACCTCGAGGTTAAGGTATGTTACCCGCGATACTTAGGAGGGAGGCGACGGTGTCCATGACAAAGGTCGTCACAAGCGGGTTAAATTTTTGTTTTTGAAGAACATGTCCCTCGTATATCTCAATATCAATTTTGTTTTCGAGTGTAAACTCGACAAATTCAATTCATTGTTTTTTTGTTTTTCGAAGAACATGACTTGTATATGTAAATGTAAATTTTGTTTGTTTTGAATTGTAAAGCAGGTTAAATTCCATTCAGTTTCATTTTATTGTTTAATTTACGTTCTAATGGTGTACATTTCACTTTCATTGTTTAAATATACTATATATCGTTTTAAACATCAGATTGAAATATTTCAACTTACAGTGTATCCGTTTAAAATAACAATGTCTCTGTTTAAATACATTCAATTCAGGTTAAAGAGTAGAGTTTAAATATGGAAAGTTGCCATCAATACACTAATGTTTCCCGTCATCACTTCGGCTTATTTACAATGCCTAGCTCAGTGGCAGCTTTGATTCTAAGATCATCGATTGTGACCGGATCCATGGCGTAGTGCCGCATTGTTACTCGCGGACATCAAAGCGCTTGCGACTCGATCCTCTTTTCGCTCAGGCCGCCCTGAGTCGCCTTCTGTCACGACGGTCGCAAACAAGCTTCGCAATTTCCGTCTCAAGGCCTCGCTATCGTCGGGTATGGGGAATATAGCTTCCTTGTACGCCCGGTTTGTAATTGTCGTCATGAAAGTACCCGCTAATAAATCGATGTATGTTGGTGTGCTGTCACATTATTCTTTGCTGTAACCGTGTTTGCAAGGGATACCATAAACTTGCCACCTTCGACATGAACAAGTTCGATGGCGAGATCTACGAAAGTTCTACAGACTGTCGATCACCGTAGCGATCATCGACACAACGACCAACACGCAGATTGTACTATGTCCTCAACAATGATCTCTACCTTCGAATGTATGTCCGGGCATAAGTAAGTCTCCCATTTGTTACGCTTGCTCACGCCCGGTTACATAACATGCGCATCAACTCAACCCGACAAATAAGGTTAAACAAAGGCAGTGATAGTTAAATAATTCGTAAACATGTTTGAACATTATTGTAAATATTTAAAACGTAAGGATTAATATTTAAAAGTCGAGATAAGTGTAATTAAAACAAAGATTGAGAATGTTTTAAAGGGTGACACTAAATGTTAAGTGTAAACCAACATTCGGCAGACCTTTATGGAGACGACCATTTTCGTCACCCGGTAAATGACGTGCTTCCTTGATCCAAGCATTGAACTACTCACGACGCTTTGAATACATCTCACCCCAACGATCACCTCCCGAACGTATAATTCGACCAATGTGCCATATCCGATTTATTAATCAAAATCCGGTGATGAGCTTTCGGGTGATGTAGCCCGCAGCTCATTCTACGGTATCATCGAAATCTTTAGCCAGTGGATGCCCACGCAATGCGGAAGCATATAGATCAAAGACTCTCCCTCAATGACTTCCCCAAGTCCGACATTGGCTTTCATAAAATTGGCCTCAAATGTCGAAGGCAAGATACATGTGGCGACGTAAGAGAAGACTCTCGCAATCGCGCCACAAGGCCCTTGGACTCGTCCGGACACGGCAGTAATTATCTCATGATAATCTCCATCCTCGTATAAGGCATCACCTAACTTAGATATGAACCAAGTCCAATTGGCATCGGTCTCGTTGTCGACTATACCGAAGGCGACGTGGAAAAAACCATTATTTTCCATCTTTCCCCATGGCACCCGATGAGTGTACGATTTTTCCCAGGAGATGTGTACCATCGAAAAGCACAGACGACTGCAAGCCCTCTTGAATCCCATAATACTGCTAGCCGAAAGAAAAGAATGCACGTTTAAAACGATCACCGTCTCTTTCCACGATCGCAACGCTGCCGGGATTTGTCTCAGCCACCTTATCCACACTACCAAAGCAAAGCGATCGTAGGCGGAGATGTCACTACCAGTCGAGGACCACCGGGCATGCTCTTTTTCCCAACAAAGCCCTTGTGTATGGTATGTGGACACCATGTTCCCGAACATGTCCTTCTGAATATCGATGGCCTCTGTACAATGACGGTCCTCGAAGCCTACGAATCACTCGTGCGCTCAAACCCATGACGCTTTCGGATGAGACGCCGAACCTATGCCACCACCGCAAGGTGTGTACGGGTTGATTGTCTTGATTCGAAAAGTTGTTATACTCTTTTGATGCATGAAGGCGCCAATGACAACCATTGGCAGAGCATTCCACAGTCACCCGATGTTTTTCGTTCTTTATGAATTTGAAGTCAAAATTCCTTTTGATTGCATGATTTCGAAGTACATCCCTGAAATGTTCGACACCATCAAAACGTTGTCCAATATCCAATGACAACACTTCAGAATGATCTGACAAGGAAGGAAGACATCCCACGCCGTCAGGGTTACCATGGGGATGAACTGGAGCACTCATGGAATCACGAATTCCTTGCCAACACTTCAGTCAAATGAAAAGATCAATATGTTAAGCGGAGAATATAATGTTTAAGTGATAATGACAATATTTAAACGTTAAATTAAATACTTAGCAGCTAACTAATAACGAATGACTAGTACAATATGTTAACGATGACGGACATATTTAAACACTAACTGCCCCGCATAACCGAACAATTAAAAGAGAAGGAACTTACAAGAGTAAAACTCGCTTTTATTAGGATTCGACAATGGCACATTTTTCTGTCTCGACGACAAGATCAACTACAAAGCACATTTGAAGATGGAGTGCATCGTGACATATCCGCTCGGAAGTCAACATCGCTTTTCTATTGGGCAAACTGCTTTTATATCCATCTCGGTGTGATGAACTTAACCCCGACAAGAGAAAACTTCGAGGACCCCATCGCTCACATATCTCAGTTAACTACCAACTCCCAAGAAGTTCGAGGCCGTGAGACATTAGCACTCTTCCCTCCCGCTGAATCTAGCAATACCACAAAAACTCTCCATAATATATCGGCCGAAAAACTAAATCGTGCAAACCAAATGAAATGAAGAACATAAGCCAAAAAGAAGAAGAAGAAGAAGAAGAGGTTAAGAAAGAAGATGTAAACAACAAAGCACAGTCGAAATGAAGGCAAACAAAAAGTGCATATATAAATATCATCGTCACATGAAGACCAAAACTACATAGAGGTTAGACTAGACGTGATGTGATTGGGCGGTATCTTTTCCTCCATCGGAAGCGGCAAAAAGGAAGAAATATATGCCACTTGTCGCTGATGAAGATGTATTGTCTTACATCGCTGAAGGCGTGGATATCTGCTTTTAACCGATCAAGTTTTTATGTTTAAACAGATACATATAGTGTTTAACATAATGATTACTGTTTAAATAAAGTCTATATCATGTAACATAATACATAAAACGTTTAAATATAGTGACTTAAGCGTCTTAAAATATATGTTATTGTTTAAATTGAATGCTTCGCTAACATCGCGTTGAAGATGGGTACC
>NW_024086881.1:0-65333 GCF_009730915.1 Dioscorea cayenensis subsp. rotundata | reverse complement strand
ATTACGTATTGCTATAAGAACTACAGAAAAGAACAGAGACAAACAAACCCTTCCCATTATGGGTTGAGTCTTGAGTGTAAATAGTAACATAGACAATCTGAATGGTTGCTGTTGAGGCCATTAATTATCTTATATAAATACCCAACCTCCACACTCATTTTTATGAAACTGCATTGAATCCTTTGCAGAATAACTTGCAAGTTCTGCAGCTCGAGATGCAATGCCTGAAGTGAAGTCCTTTTGATATCAGAATAACACCCTCAAACAGGAAATACATGGCCATTTAGTTTTATAGACCTGCTTCTCTGAAGTCAGTCTTTGGATAAGTTCTTCTTTCACCAGTAGAGTTCTCTGGAGGTAATACTAGTAAAGGAAGGCAGAATCAACTGAAGGCCCAAAGTAAGCTCTGTTAAGTAATAATGATAAAGTAAAGAACAAGTCGGATATTTCTTCTACTCGTGAATGAAGATTACTTCCAATTTTCTCAGCTGCAAGGTGCTCTTTAAGTTCAAAGATTAATCTCCCTTCTACGAAGTTCCAGCTTTATACTCACTAAGCTTGTTCTCTAGAAAATGGATTTTGTCTAGTTGGAAGAGCAAATAAATAGTATTAACACGAAGGAATGTTGACTAAACCGGAAGAAATAAAATGAAGGCAACTTCAAACTTTCGTTTGTAAGATAGATATTGTATCATGACTGCTAGGCTCCAACCTAACCAGATGATTTGCTTGATAAAATTCTTAAAATTTGACCCACCAAAGCCCACTGCCAGAGCTGGGCCAGACTTAGGTTCTTATACTAAGCCCCAAAGCAAAACTTCTCTTTACTTGCAAACATACATACTTGGAAGATGAACCTCTCTTCCAAAATGGTGCATTTGCTAATACAGTAAGACATAACCTTCTCCTCAATGAAGGTAGCATTTGTCAGCAATTACATACAACAAACAAATTAGATAACAAATAAACTATTAAGAGCATGTTAGACCCATTTTTAGAGAAGCAATTTCTAAAATAAGAGGAAGAGCCTTTGAAAATACTAAAGAGCTATTGTTAAAAGCTGTAATTTCAAGCTTTTACCCATTCTCTAGTTCATTTTTAACTTTCAGTTTTCTTAAAACATTTTCTTGTAAAATGCCAATGTCCACTTCATGCTACCCAAATATCTGATGATAGGAAAGTTCTTTTCAATATTGGAAAAGCGATAAGCAAAGCCTTAGAGGGCTAACTTTGCAAAGAAGCACAAGAGATAAGTTATCCATTCAAATTTCATGGACAGAAATATGAATGGTTCTTCAAGATACTCATGCAAAATACTAGTATATCAATCAGTTCAGCTTAAGGATGGCTTGCATGTTAATTTTGCTCAAATTCAAGCTTCTACATTACTTTGTAAGAACCATCTCATGGGACATCAATTCTCTATGATTCTAGCAAAAACGAAAAATTCTTGACTAAATAAGTTCTCCAATGTCACAACCATTGAAGTAAACTTCACATTTTAAACTTATTTAAGCTAGCATAAGGCCAAGCCAAAATCTAGTTTACTATAAATAGTGCAGTTTAAATATCTCATACTGCTTCAAGGTATAGATTTCAAGGTAACAGGATTGGTAATTACCCACATTTTTCTTACATTAACTATGCCCACCAACTCATATATCAAATGAAATCATATGAACAGACTAAAAGAAAATATTGGTCATCTAGATTTACCTCTTCAAATTCAAAAAGAGATCATTTATGTAATGCTATATATATACATACATGAGGAGTACTGCCTAATTACCTTTCCAAGTATGTCTAACTATTGACTTCAGAGAGTTGCAACCTAAGTTATGATGCCTCTAAATGAGAATTAGCAACTAACAAAGATAAAAATCCACAAAACTGTCAGAGAAGAACATTTGCTAAATAATTTAATAAAGTCTATAACTCAGCTTGACCATTATGCACAAAGATCAGCAAGAAGAAATAGGTTTATGGATATTTTCTTTTTCCAACTACATCCCGCAATTAAGTTATATACGATGAATCACACATTATACCTCCAAGACATATAAAATGAGAACTATAGATATACCATACTCACCAACAAAATCCTTCTTAAATTCTGAGACCTTCTCCATCTTCAACTTCAATACAGTAGCTGCATATGAGGAAAGGTAGAAGCAATGTCAAATCATACAACATAATAGGTCAGAGAAAAGATCGACCACACGGATGCAATTGTTATCTTTAGCATGGCTATAGATGTAAGCATAGCTGTAGAGATATTGAAAACATGCCTACTTGTTCCTTTTCAATAACAAGTTGCTTAATGTTATCTACAACATCTTTGACAGAAGCAGCTTCCTTCCTTATTGAATCAAGCACAAGCATATGTGCCTGAATCTTTTCCGAGAGAACAGCAAGCATTTTGTCTCTTTTTTCAATTGTATGCCTCAATTCACTGGTAGATTCCTGCATCCAGATCATAAGTTTGACAGATTATTTCCTCCAAATATCCAACTATGGCATGCGCATAGTTTTTAAATAAGAAAGATGGGTATAACTTCGTAACTTCATTAAGCTTAAATTATCATAATTACGATCACAAGAAGTTGTATGGCAGTTACCACAATTCACATTAGTTTTTTGATAACAGCTTAAAGCCTTCGAGGAAGCAATTGAATATTATAGGGAGTATACACATCCACAAATTTTCCTTATTAATCTAGTGATTTGGAATAACGAATACCAATAAAGCAGGAGATTTGTATAAAACATGTATACCAACTCTAAACTACAAAGCATAAAGCTGTAAAGATTTGCCCAAAATTTGACGCAATGGTTCGAATACACAAATGAAAATCAGTTACAAAGCCTAAAACACTAAAAAAAGATCGCCGGACATTTGAGGTTCTAAAACAAGGAAAATAATCTTAATTTCAATTAATTACAAAACCCATCACTAGCAAAAGTGTCACATCTTTTCTTGACCTCTTTCCACTTTGTTGGCACCCTATATAATTTCAATATTTACAACGCTTACCTACTCAAGGCATGAACATCTCTCGAGATATTGATGGAGCATACACTTGAATAGGAATAAGTAACATTTTTATTTGATAATAAGGTTATAATTGATAAATCATATTATTATATATCCCTTCTTTTCCTTTTCCCTCTTTAACTAAATCGAATCTAATCGTTAGATTCGGTTCAACATTTCAAAGTCATATATATATATATATATAACATGATTATATAAAAAATAAAAAAATAAAAATTCTAAGTCATGAATTAAATATAAACTAGTTTGGAAAACATTTTCTTAATTTGAGATCCTATTTTGAGCTTAGAAGACATTTTCAAGTATTAAGCAAACATGTATATATTTAAAAAAGACATTAGTTATTTCAAAAATAGTTCAGATTTAAAAATTAATAGAATAATCACAAAAAGATTAAATTATGTTAAAGATTAGTTTTTAAATTAAAAAGATTTATTTCCATAACAAGAGTTTTAAGATAACAAATTAATTTGATATTAAAATTAAAAAAAAAAGCATTATCTTTTAATTAATCTTTGAATTTGTTTTTGGATAACAAATTTAAAGATTAATTAAATAATCACTAATTTAAAAAACTTTTATAATAATTAAAATAGTTGATCGGAAAAAGAGAAGAATGTCAAGAAAGATGAAGAGATGGTATAAAATGCCTTTGGATGTTGAAATAAAACAACAAAATTTCTCCTTCCTCCTATGTTTCTTACTCTTTTTATTCTTCCTTTTCCTTTGATATTTTTTTTTATTAATTCAAAACTTGTATTAACTAGGAATCGTTGATCTTCTCGATTCAATTCGACCGATTCGATACAGATTCAAACGATTCATTCACGATTCTAGATCAATTTCGATTCTTTTATAAGATTCGAGAATGAAAAATGATATGAATCGTAAGATTAACCGTACGATTCTAACTAGAGTTTAAATGTAATTTTGGGTACAATATAATAACTTATTATATCCTTTTAAATTTTAACTCCAAAAAACCAAGACAAACACAAAACAACCCTCAAATTAAAAAAAAAAAAAAGTATCAATCATCCCAAGAAACATCCAACAACAATGACAAGCTTTTTCTATTAATAAGCTTGACCCAAGAATCTCATATCTTGTTCAAACCTCTGCTTTGGCATATGACAAGCTGAACAACCTAAGACCCCAGAAAAAAATGATTGTTGGTGTTTAAACAAATATATATATATATAATATAAATAGAGTTGAAACCTCAAACAGCCCAAAACCCTTTTAAAAAATTAAAATAAAAAAAAGGTTGTGTAGCGTTTTAGCATTTCACACACGGAGCATCCCACAAAAAGAACAATTTTCATGTTGCTCAAAAAATCAGAATATATATATATATCATCACCCAATCAATAGGTTTGTGCTGACTAAGCAATTGACGTGATGGCAACACAACTATAAAGCCTATTTAAAAAATTTAAGATTAGGTAAGAAAAACCCAAAAAGAAACACTCACGTACAAAAACTTGAGTACTTCACTTAATCAATTTTTTAATAAAAATTTCAGCCAATTTCAAGAAAGGAGATACACAAAAATCTAGGAAAGAAGGAAAAGAAGCGCAAGGAGAAACTAAAGAATAAAAGAAGATAAAGCTGTTATACCCTCAGATAGGGACATGACAACATGTCTCCCACATAAAAATAGACAAAGCAATAGTTTCAAAATCACATTTTAGTGAAAAGGTGAAAAGAAGCACCACAGACCCATGGAGAAAGTTTTGAAAAAGAAAAGACCTACAAATAAATGTAAAAGTCAGAGGGAAATTACTTTTGTAACTTCTTAGGGAACATAGTCTTTTCCTTATTAATTATTATTGCATATAATACATATAGAGAGATGGTCAATCCTCTATGGACTTCCATAGATAAGAAATCTATAAACGTCCATTATCAGCCGTTGGATCTTAATCTAACGGGTAACATTGATGAACGGTAGTAACTACAATAACATATACAATAATTACTGTTTGGAACAATATAATGAACAGTATTAGCTGGAATGCCGTTGGATCCCAACGGCTACATTGATGAACAGGACGTCCATAGATTTATTATCTATGGACGTCCATAGAGGATTTAAATTCATATATATATAAATATAATATAAATCAAATGGGCTTTAGCTGGAATTTATAGCTCCAGGGCTAGCATGTTTGCTCAAAAGTTGCATAAGACAGCAGAGGAGCTTCTTCAAGTGATAAACTAGTTTAATAACATGTGAAGGCTCAACTTGCACTGCCTTGACGCATTTGAAGTCTTTGTCAATCAACATCTTTAAAGGATTAATGTCTATACAATCATAATAGGAGTTATAACACATACAAAGGAACATCAATAGTAAAATTTTACTTCATTGACAACAAGTACCGCTTATATGATATCAGGCCTAAGGTGCTACCAGTTCATCCCAAGTTTGTAAACAAGTCACATACGGGCAAAAATCCTTGCTTCTTGAACAATTTATCCTTAAAGTAAAAGGTCTCTAACTTGTAGCTCCAGAACATGGCAAAATTGACCACTAAATCAATAAATTCAATACTGGTCTTAAAACACATAAATCAATTTTCAGCTCTGTATATTTTAATATGTCTCACTATGAAGATCCAATCAGAACAAATATAATGTATAAGTATTGTAGTAGTAATGTTCATCCACTATTTATTAGGTCCCTTCTGGGGGAAGAGGGTATTCTCCACCCATCTAAGTTGCAAGGCAGGGGAATTTACCATTGTGGGGTTATGGTCACTGATATATCATTTTGGGCACACGTGACAAGCCATCATTCCCCCGTGTATAAGCACACCTCATATAGTAAATCCCTAGAGAGTCGTTAAGTCACCATAGCTGGTGCATCACTGTACCTATATGTTTCTTTGATAACCTTTTTGTGGGGCAACGCTTGTCGCTTTTATCAAAATAATAATAATAATAATAAATAAATTAAGAAATAAACTAGCCTGATAGACACTTAAAAAGGTGTCTCTTGATTGAAGCAAATCATTTATCATCTCCTTTAGCTCATTTTCCCGTTTTCCTAGCAATGCACTCTCGGTCTTAAGGAATTTCACCTATAAAGAGTAAGCAAACACAAATCTAGTTATAGTCCTTCAATTTATATAAACTAAATGCACGATGATAATGCATAAACAAAATGAGCATATGATTTAGCTTTTGAACTTCTAAAATAAGAGAGCTTCTGGATAACTAACTTTTGAAGTTGTAGGTAGAAAGCTTATAAGAATAAGCTAGAATACGCTTCAAGAAGAGTCTTGCATACATTTAAATAATGAAGTCAAGGTTTGTGTAACCAAAAACAGTGTTAATAAGACATAAGACATCAATATGGATGTTAGGTATCCAAATACCTGAGAACATCCACGATGCAATTTAATGAAAAATGGAAACATGTGTATATATGTGCGCATACATATAGTGACATGTGAAGAACATTATTTCAAGTTAGAGATTATCATAGTAAAACACATTTGTTTAAAAGAATGAAGAAGATTGTTATAAAATATATTGTTTTTAAAGAAATGGAACTAAGAATTGTTGGAGTTGAACTATATCTAGGTCCAATGAAGAACTATGCCAAAACAAGACCCAACCCAAAATTACACTCAAACCAATTCAACAAAAGTTGGCAATATGTGCTACAGTGCTCTGAGAGTATCGGTTTGGTTCGCGGTAATGATATATTACCAACAAGAACAAAGGGATCATTTAATCATGTTAATACGGTTTGCATATTGCTCCAACAAGAACAAGGGATTTAAATCATATCAATCAATTTTAAAGCCTAAAAAAATATAAACTTTAAAATATAAAACTAATACTAACAAAATGGATACAAAAATAGAAGATTTTAAGAGGAAAATTTATGAAAAATTATCATGCAGTGTTAGGTTGAAAAAGGTCTAACCTCGGATTCAAGCTTCAGAAATCACTTCATCTCGTGAGGCTACCTCCATTTGCAATCCTTTCACCTTCTGAGCGCACTCAGCTTCAATTTTCTTTTCTCTCTAAAAATCCAAACAAACACCAGCCAAACAAGATCAAAATCCAGAACCCAAAGATGAATCAATGGGAATGAATCGAGAGAGAGAGAGAAAGAGATGGCACCTGAGCGGAATGCAAGAGCTTTTCTCTAGCACAACGCTCACTATCCTGTTGGAGAGGAAAGAGGGTAAGGGAAAATGGCAAAGAAAGGGAGGAAAGCGAGAGAGAGATGTAGGGATTTACTCTGAGATCTCGAGCTTCGGAGATGAAGGCGAGGAGGTGGAGCTTGAATTTGGAGATGCCGAGAAGCTCTTCTGCCATGCTTGTCTTCTTGGATCCCAAATGGATTGATTTGAGAAACCCTAGTTTTTCGCCCCTTCCGACGAAGAGCACCGAACGCGGGAGTTCTCAGGAACACCAAATCGCTGATGCTCTGCTCCCGCGCGGACAGTGTCCTTTTTGGGCCTTTTAATTTGGAAATTTTCTATATATATATATATATATTTTTGAAAATATGATAAGTTTATATCAGGATGTGCACAAGTGTGGAGTAAACTCAACTAACATCCGTCCCTCGTCATCTTACATAAGTTTTTGAGGATTGATCTTGGGTCTTCAACGAAACCAACACTCATACAAGAGATTTTGAGTCCTCTTTAAAATGAACGTTTTGTCAAGGGGGAACTAAACCAATAAACTAAAAGGTGTTGATAAAAAATTTTAAATTTGTTTAAGTTCTTTTTATATTTTTTGCTACATAAAATATTTATCTTGATAAGTATTATTAAATACGAAAATTATTGCCCACATTAAAAACTAGAAAAATTCAAAAACAAGAACTACAAAATAAATAAAAAATTTAGAAAGTTATATAACCATGATGAAAATATATTGAGAATTTTTAGTCATTTATATATTTAATTTTAGGGTGTGTTTGATTCATGGTAGTGAGCCCAGAAGTGATGGAAGTGGCTCAATTCCGAACACTTCCATGAGTTTGGTTGGTGGTAGTGAGATTAGAAGTGGCAAGTCCCACTTCTAAAAAACGTTACTTCTGGGTTTTGACTTCAGAGAAAAAATTTACGAAATCCAACTTTTGTGATTTTTTAAAATTTTTTTAAAATATTTATTAAAGTGACACCAAACTCCCACTTCTATAATATACGTTGTTGTGATAACCCTCCCCACTCGAAAACCCTAATCGCGTCGTCGTCTCCTGATTGCTGCCTTTTTCTTCCCATATTTTCATGGGTTTTCAAGGGTTAGATCTACCTTTAAACCACCATTAAAATCTTCTTTTTCTGTATTTGAGCTCTTGCAAGAGTTAAAAGTTTTTCTTTCCTGTTCATCAGGTTTTGACTGAACTTTTCATCCGGCGGTGGACAGATTTGGAGTGCGGTTAGCTCGACCTTCTCTTCGTAGGTGAGTTTTTTTCCCAAATCTAAAAACCCATAGCCAAAAGTGTTATCTTTTCATATATTTTTTTCCCATTCAATTCCTTGAATTTTTTTTAAAAAATTTTTGTTTCTCTGATAGGAAAATACTATTTATGTGCTGAATACTGGAGTATGTTTACAAATTCAACACAGAGTTTTGTGGTGTTTTCAGTTATTAGTGCTTATGTTGTTGCTTTTTAAAACCTGGATGTCTTATAAAAAAATTTATGAAATTTGAGTGATTCCAATGTGTTGATGTTCACTTAGATATTTGTCTGCATTTGAATACCATATTCAAATGTAGTTTTTGGTAAAATTTACAATGGAAAACAAATTATTTATACAATTTAGAAATTTACATAAAAAATTATTTTTAATAAATTTTCAGGTATGGGTTGGTAACCACACCATTATGAGAAAGTGGTGATTTTATACTTACTTCCATACCAGCTAAACACATGGAAGTCTTGAAGTGAGAGTTCCAAGCTTTCACTTCTATAAACCAAACATGAAAAGTGTGACAGAAGTGCATGACTTTAGTGTGCAACCAAACAGCAGGAAGTGACACTTCCATGTAGAAGTGAGACTTTTACCGAACTGGGGTTCCTTACTTTCTCACTTCCATCCCACTTCTATAAACCAAACAACCCTTAGTGTATATAAACTCACAAACCATCCATTGTTGTGGGTATATAAAAATTTGCCAAAAAAAAAATCAATTATTTTAACCTCAAAACTCATTTAGCAATTAAATTTTATTTATTAAAAAATCAATTTTGAGGTTAAAATATCATGTTTTGCAAAGAGAAATTTTCACTGCATATATACTAATGAAAAACAGCCGTAAATATTTTCTATATACCACTATAAATTTGGGGTTGTACATGAATCCAATTAATAAAATCTATTATTTAGTAATTGATGGAAATAGAAAAATGTCCTATATATATTTTTTTTATTTGTACATTTCTACATATTTAATATTTAATATGTAACTACGAAAGTTGGGCTTTTTGGGGAAAATGGAAAACTTTTCTGTTTTCAACCTTTTTAATTTTTTTTTAAAATATAAAAAACAGGAGAGGTTCTCCCGTTTTCTTGGTTTTTATTTTTTTAATAAAAAAAAATTAGAAAACGGGAGATTAACTAACTCCGGTTATCCCTTTTTTTAAAAAAAAAATTCTTAACGGTTTCATGCTGCCATTAAGATTTAAACAATTTTTTTTATATAATTAATTTTTTAACTAAAAAATAATAGTTGAGATATATATATTAATGTTTTATTTTTAAAAAAAATTATGAATCCCGAAGAATATTAAAAATAAAACGGTCAAACTTGCACTTGTAAAAAATTATTACGAGAATTATTTAGTACAAAGTAGGACTGGTCAAACATGCACTGGTCAGTAATTAGGATGGTAAGACTTGCACTTGTATGTAATTACTACAAAGTTGGACGGTCAAACCTGCACCGATTAGTAATTTATACAAAGTAGGTCGATCAAATCTGCAACGGTCAGTAATTAGCACAAAGTAGATCGATCAAACCTGCACTAGTTAGTAATTAGCACAAAGTAGGTAGGTCAAACATGCACCGGTCAATAATTAGTACAAAGTAGGTTGGCCAAACTTGCATCGGTAATTAATTAGTACAAAGTAGGAAGGTCAAACCTGCACCGGTCAGTACTTAGTACAAAGTAGGATGGTCAAACCTGCATCGGTCAGTAATCAGCACAAAGTTGGTCGGTCAAACTGTGCTGGTCAGTAATTAGTTCAAAGTAGGTCGGTCAAACCTACATCGGTCAATAATTAGCATAAAGTAGGACGGTCAAACATGTACAAGTCAGTAATTTATACAAAGTAGGTCGATCAAACTTGCCCTGGTCAGTAATTAGCACAAAGTAGGACGATCAAACCTGTACCTGTCAATACTTAGGACAAAGTAAGTCGGTCAAACCTGCATCGGTTAGTAATTAGCACAAAGTAGGTCGGTTAAACTTATACTCCATAAAAAGCAATCAAAGGTCAAGCATTGGCATATTTTCTCGTTGCGCATCCTTTCCCCGATGAATCTCTCTTGAGATTAGGGGTAGACATGGGCCGGGATGGGTCGGGTCTGGGCTGGGCTAGACTCAAAAATACAACTCATATATTCGGGCTAGGCATGGGTCAGACCATGTTCGGGCCAAATTGTCTTGGTCCAAACCCGGCCCATTTGATTGTCATTAGGCCCAGGCCCAACCCAACCCAACCCAAAAAATAAATAATTTTTTTTTGAAATAGTTGAAATAACTAAATAAAACTGCTACTACAACCCCTAAGATTTTTTCATACAAGTAAAAAAAATACAACACAAGTATTATAAATGGTTCAAACAAATTCTATATAAATAAGTAGTAATATTATCAACAAATATTATCAATAATATATTATATGTTATCAATAAATTCTATATAAATCAAAGGCTAAAAAGTTGCCTAATTTTGACTTATTTCAAACCTATTGTATATATTATTTAATTATTCAGGTCGGGCCGAGTTGAGTCGAGTTAAAATTCATCTGACCCAAACCCAGCCCGAAATTTAATCGGGCCAAAACATTTGAGCCCAACCCAACTCTTTGGGCCAACTTTCTAAACCCAGGCCTTGTATTTTTTGGGCTGGGCTCGGGCCAACCCATGGGCTGCCCGGCCCATGTCCACCCCTACTTGAGATGTGATCTCCATGATGAAGAGACTTTGCCAATTAAAGAGGAAAAATAATGTTGGAAGATGTACTTTGATGGGGCTTCTTCGATCTAACCAGCTGTTAGACCCAAGATTCCTCAAATCAGAGCTGGCATTAGACTCATCTTCATTTCTACTGAGGGTGGGGTCCTAAGATACTCTCTTTCCTTACTGAAGCCATGTACTAACAATGAGGCCCAATATGAAGCTCTTATTGCTGGATTGGAGCTAGCAATCAAGATGGGGATTCAAAGTTTGCATATATATGATGACTCACAACTTATTATAAATCAAATTGAAGAATGTTTCAAGACTTATAAGCAAGAGCTTCTTCAGTATCATCAGAGAGTTATTGAATTATTGAAGCAAATTCCTGATGTTAAGTTGGAGAAAGTTTCCAGGTCTGTTAATGGAGTAGCAGATTGCTTAGCCAAATTGGCAAAAGAGTTAACTGATCCAGATCAAGAGGAAATCCAAGTCACCATTTGAAACAGGAGAGTCTTGAGTTCATGCTTTGATGAAGAGTTAGAAAACAAAAAACTCAAAAAAGAAGTTCTAACAGTGGCTGAAGATGATTGGAGGGAACCTTTCATTAAATACTTGAACTATGGTGAACTTCCAGATGAAAAGTCTCTGGTGATGCAGTTAAAGAAAAGGGCGATGAAGTTTACCCTTGTTAACAATGCTCTCTATCGAAGGTCATATGATCAACTCTTATTAAGATGTCTCTTGAAGGAGGAGTCTAAAGAAGTTATGAATGAAGTTCATTCTGGTATCTGCGAAGCTCACCAATCAGGACCCAAGATGCGGTTGAAGATCAAACATATTGGGTATTATTGGGCAAGCATGATCAATGATTGCCTACAGTATGCAAGATGGTGCAAATTATGCCAAGCTCATGGGGATTTCATTCATCAACATCCTAATCCTTTACACACTACAATCTCTTCATGGCCTTTCGAGATGTGGGGGACTAATGTCATAGGTCCTATTGAGCCTCCAT
Source organism: Dioscorea cayenensis subsp. rotundata (assembly GCF_009730915.1). Lineage (NCBI taxonomy): Eukaryota > Viridiplantae > Streptophyta > Magnoliopsida > Dioscoreales > Dioscoreaceae > Dioscorea > Dioscorea cayenensis. The sequence goes on along the minus strand of NW_024086881.1, from coordinate 53,097 downwards.
CATCAAGAGGACATCGTTTTATATTAGTTGCCACTGACTATTTTTAATGATGGGCGGAAACCATTCCTTTAAAGCAAGTAAAGGCAGAAAACATCATCAAATTCTTTAAAGACCATGTGCTATATAAATTTGGAATGCCTCGAAGAATCATCTCTGACAACGAGCGAGCATTCAAAAGCTTCAAGGTTGGAAGGTTTGCTCAGCATCACAAAATAGATTGGAGGTATTCCTTAATCTATAATGCTAGAGCAAATGGTCTCGCAGAAGTATTCAACAAAACATTATCTAAATTATTGAAGAAAGCAGTTTCAAAAAGTCAAAGGGATTGGGACAAAAGGCTTCCTGAAGTTTTATGGGCATACTGGACAACGTATCGAACGCCAACTCAATCAACACCGTACTCGTTGGTTTTTGGTATAGAAGTTGTTCTGCCACTTGGAGTACAGATTCCATCTCTAAGAATTGCCTTACAGAATGAACTCACAAATGAAGACAAAGTTCGCTTGCATTTGGATGAACTTGATTCTTTAGATGAAATGAGAAATAGAGGCTCAATAGAATCTTGAAGTCTACAAAGCAAGAATGCCTCGAGCTTACAATAAGATGGCTCGCATTCGAACTTTCAAGAAAAGGAGAGATGGTGTGGGTGTTAAGAAAACCAATCATCCCCAACAAACATGCTGGGGCAAGTTCAAGTCAATGGGATGGCATGTACATTATAGAGGTCATCTACGAAAGAGAAGCTTATCAGCTAGTCAATGCCGATGGGAAAAAACCTATGTCACCCATCAATGCACGCTTCTTAAAAAAATATTATCCATGATGTACATGTAATCTATGATATGAAAATGTAAAAAAAAAAACAAAGAAAGAATAAGAAAAACTTGTGATTGTCTATGAAGGAATGTCCAGTGCTCTTGTTTGAGCAAGTTGGTCAAGCATGATATATGCTTCTCGAGGCAAATTACGAGTTCCATTATTTTGTTTCACTTCTCCATTTGAATAAAAGCATGTTGTAAAATAAAAAAATTGTGTTGCCTATGACGGAACGTCCAGTGCTTTTGTTTGAGCAAGTTGGTCAAGCATGATATATGCTTCTCGAGGCAAAACACAAATTCTATCATGTTGTTTTCTTTATCAACTTGAATAAAGATATGATTCCATGAATTTTGAAATGATTCTTGTAAATTTCGCTCTGAGAGACTACATGCAAATCTTAAAAGAAACTAGAAGACAAGTAAGGAAAAAGAAAAAGAAAAAAGTCAAAGGAAAAGAAAAAAAGGAAAAAAATCGGGAAAAAAATCGGAAAAAAAAAGAAGAACAATCAAGGAAATGATAAAATTTTTGAAGGCAAAATCTGTAGTTTTTGATAAAAGTGTTGTTTTGATCAAGTAGTTCATCGGGTATTTAGATCAACTTTGATCATCATGAAATTTTAACTACATCATAAACACATGAGAATAGTTAATTATATGAACGGTTGAAATTAAATTTGGAGTTCTAATGATTTTTAAAGAAATTTAAACTTCAAGCTAAGATTCAAAAAATTTGTCCTCAAATGACCAAAGTTGATCAAAGCTTAATCGGACTATGATAACTTCTCTGATTAATCTGAAAATTTTATTGAAGCTTTGAGATCAGAAAATTTCAAAATAAATTTGTGACTCAGCAGTGAAATCCATTGATAATCATCATGGAAATTATTTGTCATCAAGTTGATGATCAAATAGTTAAACATTTTGGGATCTTTTTGGAAATATTTTCTACATTCTCATGACGTTTTCATCTTCAATATGGACGGTGGAGATTAAGTTTGAGTTCATTTACCTCTCACAAAAATTCAAAAGTTTAAATCAGATTTTGTTAAGTATGATGGTCTTCATTGTTGTTTTTTAAGTTGACGATCAGATGGTTGAATCTTTCCTCATATTCATGAAATTTATTTTTCATTGAGTTGGACTGTCGAAGTCATGTTTGGACTTCGGCCACTCATAAAAAAAAAGAAAAAAAGAAGAAACAAAAAAGGGAAAGAGTTCGGAAAGAAAATTTCTATTACTAAGGAGAAAAGTTGGGAAGGCATGGACTTTTAGTCCATTTATTACATTAAGCTAAAGTTGAATGAACAAAATAGCTAGGGCCTAAAACTAAGCAATGGAAGTAAACTAAGCTAGATTCAAAGATAAAAATAAACTAAGCCTAAAGTTGAGCTTTCGCTCTCTCAAAGTTGGCTAGGGCCTCCTCAAATGATAATGAGGTTTGTAATTGGTCGTCGCCACCTCCAAGTGCTTCAATCTGTTGATGAATATCAGCGAGGGACTTGTTCACTTCTTCAAGAGAAGGAGCATCAGATAAGAGTTCCATTCCTGAGGAGATGATTTGTTCTTTTTCTTTTTCTTGCGCTTCCAGTTCTTGCAATTTCTTTCTTATTTGTATGAGCTCCATATTAGCCTCATCCATACGTTGGGACATTGTTGTGAAAAACAATATTGTTTTCTTTAGCCTTTCCTCTTTCGCCATCAATTCCTCCTTCTTTGTCAAGTTTAGGTCGTTTCCTCCATTATTTGTGTCATGATTGTCATATGGCCCATAAAGAGACTCTATTAGTTTGTCTTTGGTGGTGGGAGCCATTTAAAAAAAAAAGCTGAAAAAAAATAAAATTATTAATGATAAGTATTGGCAAAGAAATTTGTTTCGAAATTATTTCTAAATATATATAAATATATTGTTTAAAAAAATTACTATTAAAAAATTGAAAAAGGTTGGTGATAATCCTTTGAAAAAAAACCCATGTAATCAAAACTAGCTACCCATGGATTTAAAAATAAAATAATAATAATAATAATAATAATAATAATAATAATAATAATAATAATAATAATAATAATAAAAAGGGGGCGGCTTTCATAGCAAGCAAATGAAAATAGTCAAAGGAAGGTGGCATGCTATTTATAGGGTCATGATTTTAAAAGCACGGTTTTCATTGCAAACAACATGAAAATAGTCAAAGAAAGGTGGCATGCTATTCATATGGTCCTGATTTCAAGGGAAAGAGAAACAAGAATAATTAGAGAGAGTCAAGTAGTCAACACATTATGCAAGTGAGAGTCTGACAAAGGAAACAAAGAACATGAAGTATAATACATGGTGACAATTGCATAAGTGTGAGAGCTTGCCTATATTGTGATGGACAAACAATCGTGTATGTTAAAGGCAAAGCTAGAGAGTTAAAAATAAATAAATAATAATAAAAAAAAAGAACTATTACCCACGTATGTTGAAAACTTTTGAACTTTTAAAGTACTCGTATTTTCTTTCCTCAACTAATGTGTGTGAGGAAGGTACAAGAGGGGCTTTTATTTATATAAAATTTTTAATTCCTAATTCTATTAGGACTTTATTATCCTATTTCTAATTAAAGTAAAAGGATAATAATAACAAACTCTATCTTTTACTTTGAATAAGAGTAGGAGAAGGGGAAGAGATAAGTAAGAAAGAAAGGGTTATTAATTATCTATTCCAACTAGGAGTATGAAGTAAAAAAATATCATAAAAAAATAAAAATAAAAGAAAAAAATATATATATATATATATATATAGAGAATATATATATATTGATTTAAAATAAATTTAAAAAAAGAAAGAGAGAGAAAAAATGGTTTGAAATTTAAATTTTTAAAAAAATTTAATTAAAATAAATTTTTTGAAATTTAAATTAAAAAATAAAAATAAAAAATTAATTAAAATAAAAAAAAAAAACTTGAATTGAACTTAAAAAAAAAATCTCCCAACACACAGGAGTTCGAGGATACAGTGGAACAAGAAAGAAATTGAAAAAAAAAAGAGAGTGAAGAAGAACATGGAGAGAAGGAAAAGGAAGAAGAAGAGAAGAAGATGAAGAAGAGAAGAAGATGAAGAAGAGGTCTTGGTTCTTTTCGGGGAAAAAGACGGGAAATTTGGAGAAGAAAGATTGTCGGACTGCCAAAGATCCCTCCCATAGTGTTCAACAAGGTACACCACCCATTGTTCATCCAAGAAATACACAATAATAAAAAAAAAAATATATATATATATATATATAGGGAGAGAGAGAGAGAGCAAGAAAAAGTCTTTGTGTATATAAATGATGAGCATATAACATGATTCATACGGGTCCTATCTCTTGGTAATGTTGTCTTTTGAAATCAAATGCATGTCATGCATGTATGCTGCTCATGATGCTTTCTCTCATGCTGTGCATTTATGTGTTATGATTTTTTTTAAGACTAAATGCACACCATAGCATGTATGCTCCTCATGGTGTTTCTTTTAAATTAAATGCATTCATCATGCATATTACATAGCTTATACCATGCACGTAGGCAAGCATGCTTTTTCCCATGCATTGCTTCTCTCTCTCTCTCTCTCTCTCTCTCTCTCTCTCTTTCTCTTTGTGTGTGTGTGTATATACATCCTTCTCTGGAAAATGGTTTCTCCAGCTGGATGCATCGCTGATGGAGAAGTTCAGGTTTGTGCGGAGGAGAAGATATAATGTCACGTCCCAGCCCCACAGCCGGGCCCGCGGACAGATTGGCCGCATCCAATGGGACTGGGCCCCACGGGGTGCAAGGCCTCAGCTAAAAACCTGGTCAGAGTCAACCCCAACAAGCAAATATGAATAGAACATAAAAAGCACAAATAGAGTCTTGACCGACAAACTATAAGTCACGGGCTTTTAGCATCTCTACAGTAATACAAATACTAATCCAACAGTTTGCAAATTACAAATACGAGTGAATCTAGTCTTACACTCTCAAGCGAGGGTAATAACAAGATCATCGATAACGCAGACAATACGACTCTCGACACCCCGGACCTAAACTTGATCTTCTCCTGCGAAAACAGAATACACAGAGTGCATGAGTCACAAGGGCCAAGTAGGATCGCAGAAAAACAACAAGTATAGCAGATATTGCAGAATAATAGCTCATGCTTCATACAGTAATCCCGAAAATATGCGAATCTTTGGAATAATCCAAAAACACGAAAAACACGCGAAATACATCTCCATGGCTAATAGCAGAAATCAACAGCACGAGGCTGGATCTTCGACTATGAAGTCGGAATGTAGCGAGTAAACGAGAATATCAGCAGTAGTGGCCGGATCTTCGACAGTAGATCGGGGTAGGCGCTACTACGGAAAAAACATGTGCACATGGCTGGGACTTACTCCTCCTAGTCTGAGCGAGCAGAAATGGAGATGTACTAAAAGCCGCAGAAAATACGGAATCTGAGACGGAGGAATTCATTTGAATAAATAATGCAAATAAGAAAAATAAATAAATAAACATAAATACCATGCAAATAAATAAATAAATAAAATTATTAAACAATGCAATAATTAAATAATAATTATTGCCGAACATCTGGAATACACGAAAGTCGAGAGCCTACCGGCTCCGAGCTACAGAGTTGGGTTCACTCAAGTCCCGCGAACTACAGCCCGGTATGGATCTACCCGACATGAATAATCTAATTTAGGTTACAAATCTTGGGGCAGGGCCTAAATTACAACTATAGTTCAAAGCTAATTCAACAAATAAAAGAGTTCAAAACTAGCAAGACAACAGAACAATCATGCACATACTAGCAACTAAAAGTTTACAGGAGAACTAAGGAGTTAAGCCAACAAAAAATCAACTATACATATACATATACTCCAGGAAGGCTATGAAATAAGCACCAGCACATCAAAATTATCAAAACTAGTAATCATCATTAACACATGTTTCATACTATATAAATCTATATTCCTAACATGCACTCACAAGCATTTATAAATCAACTTCTTATTTTAAAGTAAAACTAAAATAAACTAAACATTAGCATGAAAAGCCAAGAAATGGATGAATTCTCAACGAAAAAGAATTTCTAAAACCTGAACTACACACACACATATATAAGACATCAATTAAAAAATCAAACTAAAACTTAAGATCTCATGATCAACAGGATTAAGAACTTAATTAAAAGGACAATGTTCAAGAGACATGCTTGCAGACATCATGTTTACATGTATCAAAAGAACACACTCTAGTTGCATGCTCATCTCACCAAATTAATTAATAAGAAAACAAATGCATCATGCCGATTTTCACTAAGGAAACATGCTGACAAACCAACATGCATTTACCCAGGTGCATGAATTTAAAAGTGAACTAACACCATTAAAATACAATCATCAACAAGCAAAACAAGGTACAAAAATCAAATAAATTGTTACAACAACTAATGTTGAAACCACACATACCAGAATTTACTTAACTTAGCTTACAAGGACAAGCTTAACACCAGGTTAAAAGCACATGAACAAACACAAGTTCAGGAAAGATTATCTCCACAATTAAGAGGCTAGAAAAAACTATAGATGGGCAGCCAAGATTCAAGAACCAAACATAGTTCACGAGGCAAGGCACCTACCTCTAATCTCTCCGAGGATCCGCCGGTGAAGAGAATCTCCCTCCAACTCCAAGCTTCAAGAGAAGAACAACCTGGAAATTCAGCCTCCTGAAGATGCAACAACAACAAGCTTTGAGCTGCTCCCCTTTAAACTAAACAAAGCAACACATGCCAATAATTGCTCATCAAGATCCGGTTTTTAAGGGCAAAGAGACAAACAATGGGGGCCCGCTCACCAACAGCTCAGTCAACCAGTCAAAGATGAAGAAAAAAGAAATTTTACAAACCTTACATATAAGACCCGAATGGAGAAGAAGAGAACTAAGAGGATGCTTGGAGATTGGGATTTGTTTCTTTATAAGGTGAGGTTGAGATTTGGTGATGAGAGGAGAGAAACGTAGGAAGAAAAGAGGAACAAGGTTGCTGGTAGTGCATTGCATGTAGGCAATTGAATTTGAGGATAAAATTAATTAACAAGTTACATGAACTCTGTTTAGCTAGTGAATCAAGGGAAGATAAACTAGATGCAACCTTCCTCTTACCTCCATTTTTTATTACTTCTCATTCTGTCATTATAGTGTAGGAGATTTCCTCAAAACATTATATTCTCTTTCTGTCATGATAGTGTAGGAGATTTCCTCAAGAATTACATTCAAGGTTTTTTTTAGAAGTGTATAGCTTGTGACCCTCTACAAAGCTTGGTGAGCGAATTTAGTCTCATTTTTGCATGTGTGATCACATTGATAGGATTGATGAAAATTCATATGAAGATTTATGTGGTGCTTATCTGTGTAAAAAAAAAGGAAAGAAAAAGAAAGAGAAAGAAAAAGAAAGAAGAAAAAGAGAGAAAAAGAAAAGAAATAATAATAATAATAATAAATTTAAAAAAATTGGAGGCTGAGTTTATTGGTGTGAGGGCATTTTTATACTTTTCACAGGACCTCCTTTTGGAATTTTTTAGTTTGAGAGTAGAAAAAAATGAAAAAAATTAACTATAAGTTTATCGGTGTGAGGGCTATTTTTGTAATTTTCACAGGACCTCCTTTTGGAAAATTTTATGAGCTTTTCCTTGAAACCTATATTGAGTTCTTTGACACTCTTGGGGTAAAAAGAAAAATTATAAAATTTCTCTAAAAACCACCTTGAGGTCTTAACACTCTTGAAGGTAGAGAGAAAATTCTATAAAATTTCTCAAATCCCACCTTGAGGTCTTGACACTCTTGGGGGTAGAGAGAAAAGTTATAAAATTTCTCCAAAACCCACCATGAGGTCTTGATACTCTTGGGGGTAGAGAGAAATTATAAAATTTCTCCAAAACCCACCATGAGGTCTTGATACTCTTGGGGGTAGAGAGAAAAATTATAAAATTTCTCCAAAACCCACCTTGAGGTTTTAACACTCTCGGGGGTAGAGAGAAAAATTATAAAATTTCTCCAAAACCCACTTTGAGGTCTTGACACTCTTAGGGGTAGAGAGAAAAATTATAAAATTTCTCTAAAACTCACCTTGAGGTTTTGACCCTCTTGGGGGTAAAGAGAAAATTCTATAAAATTTTTCTAATCCCATTTTGAGGTCTTGACACTCTTGGCGGTAAAGAGAAAATTTTATAAAGTTTTATTCCAAAATCCACCTTGAGATCTTGACACTCTTGGGGATAGAGCCAAAAGTTATAAAATTTTTGAAAACTCACTTTGAGGTCTTTTAACACTTATTGGAGTGAAAGAAAAAGTTAACAAAAAATTATAAAAATCTCTCTTTTAATTCACTTTGAGGTTGTTTACATTCATTAGAGTAAAAAGAATAGTAAATAATTTTTTTTTAATTAAAAAACTCTCCACCCACTTTGAGGTCTTTTGACACTTATTGGAGTGAAAGGAAAAATAAATAAAAATTTCATGAAAATTTTTCTTTGAGCTCACTTTGAGGTCTCTTGACACTCATTGGAGTCAAAATAAAAAAAAAGTGCTAACAAAAACTTTCTTGAAACCCATTGTGAGGTCTCATTCGCAAGGATGAATTGGAGAGTTCAACTGATGACTTAGTTAATAGAAATCAAGTTCATAAGTGTATCTTGAGATCATTTTAAAAGCAAGTTAGAATTATCAAGTTAATGACCTTATCATGTTGAAGGCCATGGCTTGAAAAAATGATGGTCAAGGCTTAAAAAACATTGAAGAGTTAAGACCTAAATATCTCATACAAATGACGAATGCAACTTGGAAGTCTTGAGACACAAAGAAAGTCAAAGACCCAAGGAGCTTCACAAGCCAAAGGCCTGAAGATTTCACAAGTGCAAAACACCAGAGTCTTCATCAATTAAAGAAACAAAGATGACCAAGTAGGCAACTCATAAATGTAGAGTGGTCATAACTTGAGAGTTATGTGATATGTCAAGATACAAACACACATAAAAAAAAATCGAAGAAGGCGACAATCATAGAGTTAAAGGGTCTTCCAATATGCTTTTAGCAAATGAGTCAAGAGTGTCAGCCAAGTCACGTAAATAAAAGAAAAGAGTTTGAAGAGCATGATAAAGAAAAATAGTTCTCTTAATACTTTTGTATTATTGTTCGTGATTATATATTCATATGCTCTTTGAAATCAATATAAAAAATTAATTTTATGTTTGCTAAGTCATTTTTCATTCACACTTGTTTCTTAATCGGAGGTTCCACGACATTGTCTAGGGTGATTAATATTAAGGGCTTACCCCTAATAGAAGTTATGAACCCATAATCATCTGAAATATGAAAATAATTAAAATTTGATTTGTGATCCATAATTTTTAACCGATTAATCCTAATTAAAGACGGCATAAAAAAAAGGAGCCCTCAATGTTTATTTTTTAATCAACTTTTTACATTTAAAATTAAATGTTATTATATTTGAGTGATGCTATTTTTACCGAATAGATTTACCGAATAGATTTCCCGAAATGTGGATGCCCAACTTGTCATCCACATCCTCATCCACATCATTATTTTTTTTATATAAACTTCAAATTTGAACCTTAAAAATTTTTAAATTCTTAAAATTGAAAAAAAAATTATAAAACTAAAATCATAAACCCAAATATTACAAAATCTATACCCTAAAAATTTAAAAATTTAAACCCTAAATAATAAATACTAAACCATAAACCTTAAATCCTAAGCCCTAAACCCTAAATCCTATGCCCTAAACCCTAAACAAGAAATCACAAACCCCCTGCAGGGGTTTGTGATTTCCAGTTTAGGGTTCAGAGAGGGTTTTTCGGTTTATCATTTACATGTTTATTTTTTAACGATTAAATGTTTAAATTTAGGATTTAAATAATAAAGAGAAATTATTTTTTCTTTAAAAAAAAAAGATAAAGAAAGAATGATGTGGATGTTGACATAGATGCCAACTAGACATCCACATCATTCGGAAACCTATTTGGGAAATTTATTCCGTAAAAATATCATTACTCATTATATTTATATTTTAGCCGAGATTTTTTTAGTAAAATACTCCCTTCGTTATTTTTTATATGTCGTGGTTAACCGAATCTCACATACCAATAAAATTAATTATTTTACAAAATTTTATAAAAAATTAGTTATCTTTCCAAAATTACCTCTAATTTATATCTTTCACATTTCTCTTCCATATTCCAAGAGAAGAATTTAATAGAGTGTTAAGGGTAATTTTAGATTGAAAATAATAAATACTTTTTAATGTTTGAAAATGACAGAACATATGTTTGTGACAGATAAAAAAAAGACGGGGGAGTAATATAATCATTTAATGCAATAAATAAGTTTTTGTTAATTTAATAATATGTATATTGATATATATTTAAAAATCTCATATTTTTTTGACTTTGCAGGCATATCCTGAAACCTTGTTAGCCTATCAATGGCGCTCCCCTGTGCTCCGTCTCTATGCTCTTCTACTCACCCTCCCTCATCCCTCTCCTCTCTGTGCCATCACCCCACTGATGCTTCTCTTCACATTCTCCAGCCCTCATGTTCTCCTCCCTGCTGCTCTTTCCTCTCCATTTCCAGCAGCAAGCACCTGCATTCCCGTATCCATGCCTTCAAGGGGGAGGAGAGGAAGCGAGAGATCCTTGAAAACTACGGTCTTGATCCTTCAGAGTTCCTCCCTGAGGCTTCTCATCCACAAAAGGTATGGTTTTGATTCCTCCGCTTTGTGTTTTTCTTTTTGATCTTTTGTTTTGCTTGAGAAAGTGAGCTTTTTGCAGACTAGGAGGAGTAGGATGGAGGCGGAGAAAGCTGGGAAAGGAAGGCGAGCGCCACCTCAGCCTGCTGAAACCCCAGATCCTCCCAGAACTACACATAGATTGCTTCAGGTTGTGTTTCTTTGTTTGATTTCTTTTTTAGTTTTTTTTTCCTGCTCTGTGAATGAGAAGTTGTACCTCTCCTTTACATTATGAAGAAAAGAAAATTTTTTATTATTAGTTGATTGCCTGGTTTGATGTGATTAGCTAATTTGAGTGATGGTATTGACTATTTTGATTGTACCGATAATGATGCCAGGAAATCTTTCACCTTTGATTTTTGTCCCCAAATTTTTCTTCAATAGAAGGATGAAGTTTGATGAGCATTTGTACCTTCTCCATGATTTGGAAAATAGCCAGAAGAGATAGAATGCTCTTGTACATGTTTTCTATATGTAATTATTTTCGCATATTTTTAACATCTGGTTTATTAATGCTTGTTTGTATCATGACCATCAATTTTGTTGTTCAAATTCAAATTCATCTGATGTCCAGGTCTTAGGTGGAACAGCTCGTAGAAGAAAATTACTCTCACCAAAGGGCATGGATGTTCGCCCAATGATGGAAGTAGTAAAGGGAGCGGCTTTTGGTATTCTGCAGGTAATGATATTGTTTACCTTCAATCTTTTGATAATGTCTGAGAATTTTGTGCCACAACTAATAATAGCTAATTTGTCATAATTAGGTGGAATTGTTAATTCATAACATTTAAGTGATTGATTTGACATTTTGTGGTAATTGCTTAAATGTTTTTCTCAGGTGGCTGGTGGTTGTCCTGCATCATTAAGGCCTGGTGGGCGCTGGTTAGATTTATATAGTGGCACTGGATCTGTTGGAATTGAAGCGATCAGCAGAGGGTGTTCAGAGGTGTTTCTCACATTCAAATGTACTTCCCATTATGTTAAGTTTAGATTTTCTTTGGTTAGAATTTTGTTGTTATCATGTATTATTTCGTAATTAACTCAAGCCTCTATATATTCCATATCCTGATGATTGATTGAAGTGAATTGGATACCATGCAGTTCTGTTACAATGTTTTACTCGATGAGATATGCTCCTCGCATATATAAGTAGTATGAGTTGTTCAGGACATTGGTAATGACTGCATGCAACAACTTAATCTATTTGTTAGTTTGAACTTATAATTGGCTGATCTTGAAAAATATCCTACACACCATTGTGTACTTTACTTGGTTATAATCTATTATAGTTTTTTTAGATTTGTACTTAGAATATACTTTGCATGTTGAATATTGTTTCTGTTGCGTGTCATGACCTGTCAAATTGCACCATCATGCCTACTGTTTCGTTTTAGCCTCCGTGAGAATTATAACTAAAGGTCTCAGCTTGATTACAAAAAAATTACCAACTACCATGGATTCTAGAAAAAGTAGTTTGAGTAGCTGGATAGTTTTTTGAAGTACATATACATGTACAAGCCCTGAATGAATATTCCCTCTTCTATTCTATAATTTGTTAAGCATATAAGTTTTAGATAATTTAAATTTGTTAAAAGTTTTTAAATGAACTAAGCATAGATTTTTGTCTTGTGGTGATGATATTTGTTTAGTGTGTTTTGTCCACTGCTTAGGTATATCACACAGATTAAAGTCTTAAACAATTTTTGCTTCAAAGTTGTATTTACAATTTGCCTGAGAAGGAATGCTGGCGGGCTTTGATAATCAAAATGAAGGTTTGATGTTCCATGTCATGTTCTGATACCAAGCCTTTTCCCCATTACATTTGGTTACATGCCCTATAACATCGTGATGCTACTGGGATAGAGATCTATATTGCTCTATTGCAATTAATTTTCATTCTAAGATGATTTTTTTCCTTATAATTGAGGTTCCGTTTATTTGTTTTCATCTTGAAATTCTGATTTAAAGCTTATCAGTTAAAATTGTGCTAATGCAATTTCTATTCCTCAGTAACCAACAGAAGAACACATAATAATATGATGTAAATCTTGTATGCAATTTCAAATGTTCTCCTGGTACCAAAATTCTGAAGTGATTTTTTAGACAAATTTTTTCTGTCTAATTTAATCACATTAAACTTATAATTGAGCTTCTTTATCTGTTGATATGATTTTTAGCATGTAATTTCTCTATTCCAGGTACACTTTGTCGAGATGGATCCTTGGGTTGTTTCTGAAGTATTGAGACCAAACTTAGAGTGTACTGGATTTGTGGATAATTCAGTCATTCATACAATGCGTGTAGAAAGCTTTTTGAAACAAGCTGAAGAATCTAAAGGTATTTATGCTTCTCGATCTGATTTTATATGATTTTGGTTTATTTTACACCAAGGATATATATCCAATGAACCAATCTGCCAACATAATTTCAGACCTAAGTGCATTGATGGATTTTGTCCCGATTCTTATTTGAAGTCTTGTGGTGGTAGAGGTGGAGCCTTAGTACTCTGTTCTTAAAACATTCTAGAGAAAAATTGAATTGTTGGCTTTTTATAATTTCACTTTTTTTAATCATTTTGGAAATTTGAAATTTCTTGTCAAAACTTTTCATTTTTTGCTTACAGAAGGAAAATTATTGTGCACTGTGTGGGTATCCTTATAGCTTTTGGACCCAGCTTAAGTAATAGAAAAATTGTTTCCAACTCACGTACAACTTTTCTATCTTCCTTCAGATTGCCATTGGTTTTATTTTATTTTTTCTTTTTCTGTTTGAACTTTTTCTCCTGAATGTTTATCAAGTTCTGAGCTATCTATTTAGTAACTAATGGGAACTTATTTTTATCGTTGGTTTCTATCTATCCGGTTTTTAATTAGAGAGATCTTAGTGTTTGTTCTTGTTTGTAGCAAAACTTTTCTTCCTTTCTTTACTTGATAGTAACAGGAATTTGGGCATTGTGCAAATATATATTCCAAATTATTATTTGTGCACATGTCCATAGTTGAAATGACCAGTTCAAGAATGATCAAAAGAGTGAGGCATAGCTTGACTGATCTAGAATTTTGAAGTAAATATGAAATGCTCCATGATTGCTCTTTTTTCTATTATCTCACATTTCTTTATCTTCTTCCTGCTGCATGGCCCCAATAATTTCTTCTTTTAAAAGTATATTTAGAATCTCAAGAATTCTTTTTTTTAGTTTGTACTCTTTATTTGTGGATAATGTTTTTAGAGATATTAACAACTGTCCTCTTTCAGGTATGGACAAATCATTCGATTATGTCAGTGTTACTCCTCCCTATACGGCAGTTGATTATGCTATATTGATGGCACAACTTGAGAATTCACCTGTTATAGGAGAAGATAGCTTCATTGTGAGTTTCACAGACCTTGAAATTGAAAATATTTATTCTATTTGTTAATACAGTTAAGCTAATTATCTTGTTGCTACTTGCTAGCTTGTGGAGTACCCCCTAAAGACCAGTTTATTGGAATCTCATGGCCATCTCGTAAAGGTTCTACTCTTTTAAACTCATGCAAATCTATTTTTATATTTCTTTGTCATTAAAATTTAAATACTATATTTATACTCTTAATTTTATTAGGGAAATACTAATGAAGATTGGAAAAACAATTGGCCAAAACCAAGATTGGTTGGATGTATGATTTTAGTGAATAGAAACTCCATAAGTGAAAACTTGCCAATAGAAGAAGCAATCAGTAGTACTGTAACACAGAAAAATTGTTACCTGTCAACGAGTCTTTCAAATTCTATTCAACCATTGTTCTAGATTACTGCAAACAATGGGAAACAAGGAATTAAACCTCAAATGAAGGACAGAGAAAATCCCCGAGGGTTTCAATGGTGTCGGCCAAAGAAAGATAAAATTCACTGCACAATCAAGAAAATTCATCTTTCGCATCAATTAATAGATACTCATACATGATTGCAAAGGAAGCTTTAGAAACCTAGAAAACAGAAGAAAAAAAAAGTGTCTAAACAAACCTTTATTTAACTTCAAGTAAAAATAAGCATGAAACCCCTGTTAACATAAGAACCCTAATTAGGCAAATAATTCTAGTAAATAAACTCCAACACTAGTAGGACAAAGGCTTCTTTCAACAATAAATCTCCAAGTTTTAAGAATGATTCGAAGTCTTGTCAAATTTAGACTCTTCAAAGAAGGAAAGAATAAATATTAATGTATGTTCCGTCATCAAATATTAGTCTAAATTTGTAATTCTCTTCGACATTTTTTGCTTTGATAGAATTATTACGCATCAATTGTATTGTACTTCCTTAGTATTTTATGAGTTCAGAATTTTGTGGCACATAATTGGTCAACTTAGATATGCAAATCATATGCATGCAGTGATATCTGCAAAGGTGGCAGTTAAGTTGAACTATAATCTTTTGATTGATGTAATAGTTCTTTAATATCTGTTGCCTTTGCTTCCTGAAGAGCCATGTAACACATTGGCAAGCAACAATCTTGGAATTCCATATATAGACTTGGATTAACCCTAAATCTTGAATTAGGTGAGTGACCTTGATGATTAGGACAGATCACATGCTCAAACTTTACTTGATGAAATAGTTTAGAACAATATTTCAAAATACATATAGATTAAGAGGTGAAAAGGTAAGTGATGAAAGCAACCATCATTCAAGTTGTAAGAATAAATGCGGGTTTTTTTAATGTGTATCTTGTAGAATTTCTACATGATGAATGTTGACAAGTTGTGTACTGTAGAAATCTTTTAAGGGCAATGGATTGTTATTGTTGCACCTCAATATAAAATCCCATTAACTTGTCTTGTTGATTTTCCCATTTTGCTTTTGATGGAATGTTTAGCTTAGTTTTAAATTTTTTTAGGTTTTCACTTGACAATCTCATCTTGGATTTGCTTTTGAATACCAACTTGCCATGTTGGCTCAATAAATTTTGATTGTTTTACATTCTAACATCCGGGAGTTTCCGGTACATGTTTCCCGATAGAATGTCCCAACAATGTACATTGATAAAAAAATTCCACATGAAAACTTTTTGGCGCCCTCAATTGCCCTTTTCTTGATTACTTATGTAATTAACCAAGAATGTTAAATTCTTGATTGTTAGATTTTTGCAACAGAATGTTTTGTGGAAAAAGAAATCACTCAACTATTTTACTGTTGACATCATACATCCTTATGAATGATATATGCAGATAGCTGATCGGCGGTTCGGGAGGACAAATTTGGCCGTGTACGGTCCCGTATGGGCACAAAAGAAGAAGAAATCAAAATAGCATCAGTTCCCCTCCACCCGATCTCACTTCAAAACAAAAACAAGCTTCATCTAAGAGGGTATATATCATCTATACAAAACGAATGAATTAATTGGAGATAAATGATCTGAAAAATAGTAATTCGTGCCTGAATTATCCACGGCAACTTCATAATGTTTTCAACGAGTAGGCTGTATTGTTAATCTCTGTTTTCTTCTCGGCAGAGCTGCCATTGATGGATGTTCAAAGATGTTTTGCAGAATGAATATCAGCATTGAAGAATATCATTAAGTTTTCCAGAAAGGCTCTAATATCATCAGGTTTGATCCTCTCATAAAAAAAAAATCTAATGAGTTTCTTTTTTTTTTGTCTTTTTAATGCTGTAATTGATTCAGATTCAACGTTGATTTTTCACTATTTGTTTTCATTGGTTTTCATATTAAGCGTCGTTTAAAATATTTAGGCTTTATTTGGATGGGTTTTTGGAAAACCCAGAAGTGCTTTTTTATAAGTTAAGCATTTCTGAGTTCCAAAAATGTTGTTTGTATTGACTTTTCTGAAAAAGCAGAAGCTGTAAAAAAAAGTTAAAAAACAACTTTTTTTTAAAAAACTAGTCATGATCAGCTTATAAAAAAACTGGTTTTTAGCTTATTTTTACAGTTTCTGCTTCTACATAAAAGCTAATTCAAACAGAAAATACAAAAAAATGCTTAACTTACTCTGGAGAAGCATTTTTACTAAACTAAAAAACACTTTTTTGATAAGCCAATCCAAACATGGTCTTATTAGTTTAAATTATAAGTATCTAAAATATTCTTCTATGGAAAATGCTGCCAATTATTAAATGCAAAGGTGGAAATTGGACAAGGAAAAATAATAATAATCTGAATATTCTGTTATTTTTTTCTTAAATATTAATTTAACAATGGAGGGAGTGTAATTACTAAACTGCAAATGTACAAATATTATAAAAAAAATACTTTATTAATGTGAATGTATGTTGGCTGACATTTTTGTTGGGAAATTATAATAACTCATGTAAAAGAATTTGAAAAATAATAATTTTGATTATAAGGTTAGTGCTTTACAAAACTTTAAAGAAGAGTATAAATCATACTAATTACTAATGGGACAAGTGCAAGCACACAATCAACCTCTTGTGTAAAATTTTCAAAATTTTGTCACGGGCTATGTCAATATTGGTTTTTTTTTATTTTTTATTTTTATTTTTTATTTTTTTTATAACTAAACTATTGTTAGAAATTATTGGTTTTAGTTGGAACCACTGCTATAATAGAAGGGTTTGGCCATGTGGTTTATTTGCATTTCTCAATATATATATATATATATATATGAGGGCCAGTTTACTAGAGATGTGCATACATAAGCACGATAAAATAGTTAGTTAATAATATATATAATAGTGTTATCAATTGGTAGTGAAAAAGTGGAATGCACATTATTATAAATAATCACATTTTCTCAACTATTGAATTTGAATCCATAGCTGTAAATCATTTATTCCGATAAACAATTAACAATTATAAATAGTATTAATAAACAGTGATATAGTAGGATCAACATTATTATAAAGAGTTTAAAAATGTATCACCCCTGCATATGTATATATATATATATATATATATATATATAATGTACAAATTTAAATTTTGCTAACCAGTTAGTCCTAACAACTAATCATTTCTTAACTATGATTAGTTTGAATAAAATTATTCTTTTTTTATTCTAATAGCTCCAAATTATTTATTCTGATCAAGAGTTAGTAACCATGAACAATATCATAAACAGTGACAAATGAAAAAAATAATATTATAAATAATTTAGATGACGGATCATCTATATATATATATATAAACGGTATAAAAGGGTATAAATGTAAATTTTGATGAACAATCAATCCTAAAAACTAGTCATTTCTTAATTACGGTTATTCTGAATAAAATTGTTCTTTTTTTTAAAAAAAAAATCAATTATAATTAAAACTAGATAATAAATAATAAAATAATAATTAAAATAGTAATAATCACAATCTTTTGTATATAAAATGACTGGCCTTGACAATGGTCAAAAAGAGACTACAAAAGACATGGTAAAAATTAGACACATTTTAGTTGAGGTCAAGTTAAACCTACAAAATAATTTATGAGAGATTGAAATCTATAAATTTCATATCATTATTTTACTGAAATAATTATTCAGATATTCATTTAAATCTTTTGTATTTAGAGTGAAAATATTGATTTTTCTTAGTTGTTTAAAGCCATTGTTGCCACCTAATGATGTGTCGGTACATATATAGACAATTTTTCTGCATTAATTATCATCATGTGTATAAGGGAAGCTTTGGGCTGGTTTCATTGAAGGAATCAACCGGGAGTTTTTCAGATTGAGTCTGATGCCCTCCTTGTTATTCAGGCTCTTCAAGCTAGTATTGACGATGTTTCACCTTTGGGTTTTGGTGGTAACTGACTGCAAAAGCGCTGAATAATAGATGTAGCGCCCTTTTTATGAATATAAGCATACTAAACAGTGACTCGAACCCGGATGCATAGATATACTGACAGTATGAGAATAGTATAGAAATCCCAGGTGAATGCAAAGCGCTTTTGTGTTTGCATTCTTATTCTTCAGTGGCTCATGTGCCATGATCAAACTTCTGTCTCTCATCTTTTTATAATTTATAACTCTTAATTTTTAGTTATTTGTATTTGAAGAAAGCAAGAAGAAGGCACTCTAAAAATTTTTCAATTCTCCAAAAACAGAAAAGTGTTTTAAATCCATCAAATCTTCAAAAACATCCTTGATTATTATTTTTATTTTTTTTTTTTTAAATATAAAATAAATTCAAATTACAAAATTGCCCATATTTTACTTGGGTGTGGTGAATGGTGAGTGGGCTTTCGGAGGGTGAGTTTGTCCCTTTCACATCGATACAGGTAAACTAGTGGGTTGCATAAAATATTATGGAGTTGGGTAGGGAAAAAAATAAAATAATAAATAAGGACTAAGGGATAATTGAAAAAAATTGAAAAGGACTTTACAACAAGAATGAAATATACATAGTTTTTAATAATTTCCCCTTGTATCTTATAGAAAAATCTTTATAAAATTTTGGCATTAAAAGGATAAATATGAGATATTAATTATATACATTTTAAAAACTCCCTATAAAATATGAACATTAATCCTTGTAGGAAAATCCAACACAATGTGTACAAATCAAGAAATGTATTAAATTTCTACCAATAAATTTTTTTTTTTTTTAAAAAAAGGAAGCTGATTCAATCACAAAACATCCAAATCTTGAACCTAATGATATATTAATGACACCAATAAAAGACAACTACCTCAAAAACAAGCATCTTTAATTTGTCAAGGCATTGAGTGGTAGTTAAGGAAATACAAAAGCATTAGAATGGTTACCTTCTTAGGACCACTTTGATTAAGAGATTGTGTGGTTGATGCTATGTTCTTTTCTCCTCTTTTTAAGAATCTAAGTTTGGTCTATCACTTGGGTAATCTTTCCCTTTTCATGTGTCCCATTCAACATCTCTTAGCCAAGAAAAATAAAATTCAAGAGGAAGTAATATTAGGGCTTTCAATCCCTAAAGTTCGGCCGTATAAACTTTTATATGTATATATATACATATTAGTTGAAAATTAAACCTATCTTCTTTATGCTTAATTATAACTAATCATGATATGTACATAAAAATAAATAAATAAACTCTTAAACAGACGCAGTTTGGATCAATTGGTAGAGATTTGGATTAAAAAAACAAATGGTTTTGACCTTTATTTTTCATGACGGTAAAGAACATTCTTTAACATGAATATATTTTTTATAAGGTTTTTAGTATCTTGTCCCGTATTAGTTCAGAGCCCGTGACTCCTCTGTAAATTGAAAAACTAAAAAAAAAACTTGTCATTTATTTTTGGTTTTTATATAACAATTTTGAAGAGTTTTTAATATGTATTTTATAAAATAAATATTTTCAGAAGTTAATGTGTTTGGGTGTTTCCTAAAGATAAAAAACATAGTTGTAATCTTGATATTAAGTAAAAAAAAATATTGAAATTAATTCGTACATATTAAATCTCAAAATTTTGATTCACCGAATCTGGGCTTAACCTCCACTTTGATCCTTCTTAGGACCTTTCTTAAAAAAAAATTAATTAATTAATGAAAAAGAAGGGACCTGAATGCAAAAGAAAAAAATAGTCACACAAACCCACCACCGACACTAGTCTACCGACAGTGTGCTTATTCCCAATATTTATAATTTATAAACATTTTCTTAATTTTTATTTATTTTAAAATATAACTAGACATAGGACAGAAACCACCTCCACTTCTTTATTCCATCTTATTCCCCCATTTTTATGCATTATTATTATTATTTTTTTCCCCATTTTTCTACTCTAATGATTACAAGGAATATATATATATATAATATACAACAATCACACAACATTGTTACAATATATATGTATAATCCATAGTATAGACAATAAAGCATAAATCAAATAATCATTCTCATATATTAATACATATTAAAAAATTAAGAAAAATAAGTTGCACTTATATAAAGAAAAAAAAAAGTATATATATATATATATATACATATATAAATGGAAGGCAGAGACAAGGATGGTTGCTCCATTCTTTTCCATCACATGCAAGTGTTTTTCAGCCTCTTTTTGTCTACCTCAATATCCAGCTTTTTCCACCCTGTCTTTTAAATTCTTGATATTTTCTTATAATATATATTTATAATATTTATTCCAAAAAATAATTTGATTATAAAGTTTTAAAAATTATGTATATATATATGTATTAATGTATGTATATATATTATATTTTATAGTGAAATAAATCTATACATACTATTAAAATAGATGTATAATCTACTCTGAGAGCGATTTAAGGAATAATTTAAAATTTTTTATAACATTTAAATTTTTATGTATATTATTTATAATGTTAATAATTGAAAAACATTAATTACATATAATTATTTATATAATAAATGTTCATAAGACTTTTGAAAACCAAGACATAAAATAGTTTCTATGGTAGGAATTATTTAATTATATTATTTTATATATGATATTATATTAAAACTCTTCACAAAATTTTAAAAACTCCGATGCGGGAAAATACCTAGTATATAATATAAAACAAATGGTCTTTTAGCGGATTGCTGTCTCTTAATATATGGTTTGTCCAAATTTATATATATATAAACAAATTTAAATAAATAAATATAAAATTAAAGAAAAATCACAAAGATCACAAGTTTAATTCACAGTGAAGTGTTGTGTGAACATCAGCTCCACCTTCCCACCAAACCATTGTATTCATGTACAAAAACAGATAGATAATGCATCTAAAGAAAAGCAGAAGATCATCACATTGCACTTATAAATAAAAGATACTTCCCAACCACCACTACACTCCAAATCCCCCCACCTCACCATCTCCTTCTTCACTCCTCTCCTTCCTCCATTCCAACAACAACAATTATTCATTGAAGTGCTGTTTGTTACAATGAAATAGTACTAGTGTTCATCATAAACTAAGGAAGAAGCACAAGAGCTGTTTAGTGTTGATTAGAGAAAGAGAAGAACAACAACAAGAAGAAAATGTTTGGAAGAGATCCATGGGGAGGAACACTAGAGATATCGAATGCGGAATCGGCAACAGACGATGACCGAAGCCGGAATTTACAAGATCTAGACAGAGCAGCTCTGTCAAGGCAATTGGATGAGACACAACAGAGTTGGCTTCTTGCCGGTCCCGGTGATGCCGGCAAGAAAAAGAAACGGTATGTTGATCTTGGATGTATTGTTGTTAGCCGGAAACTCTTCCTCTGGACTATTGGCTCAATCGTCGGAGTCGGAGTTCTTGTCGGCTTTATCATGCTAATTATCAAGGCTATTCCTCACCGGCATCATCCTGCTCCTCCTCCTGATGATTATACTCGTGCTCTTCATAAAGCTCTCATGTTCTTCAATGCTCAACGTTGTAAGTAATTAAGTATTTTCTTTATAATTCTATTACTCTGTTTTTCATTGATGTTCTTAGCATGTTCTTGACTGACATCTCTGTTTTTTTATTTGTGTTTGCTCTTGGATCTCTTCTCTGTTTTTGTTCTAATATGCTCTGTTTTTCATTGTATGTTCTGAGGTTTTCTTGTATCTCTTCTCTGTTTTTTTTACATTGATTTTATGATGGTTTACTACCTTTACTTTTATTGATACTATTCTCTTTCATTGATGTTTTAAAGTTTTAGTAATGCTTTGGAATATATTCTGTGTCTTACATTGATGTTTTGAAGGTTTCAGTAATGCTTTTGAATTTATTGTGTCTTTCATTGATGATATGACTAAGTTTGAATCTATTCTTGTCTCTCATTGATGTGTTCTCAAAGTTTGCTATTGTTTTTGAATTCCTTCCCTGTTTTTCATAAGCTTCAAAATAAATTAAACAATTCAGGCTCTCGATTATATTATATTAAATGCGAATTAAATATATTGTTTGAATTTGATAATTTTTTTATATTTTAAAACTCAAAATAAAAAAAAGGAAAAACAATAATTCAATCTAAACTTAAATCTTCAATTTAATACTATAATAATTGCTTGTGCAAGTGAGCTCCGAAATTCATTTATCTTTCCAAAAAATCTCCTTTCTCTTTCTTCTAATGTGATTTTTATTTTGTTTGGATTTTTTAAATATAAAATAAATAAAAACTCTTGCATCGAAGTTTTTTTTTTGTTTTTGAGTAAAACAACAAACTTTATTCATATCAAGGTGTGCATACGAGTCTAGAATTAATTATCCACTTCATACATTTTAGACTATGAATTCACACCCATAATTATCGAACTTATTATCACTATTGTTTCTAAAGAGTTTTGAACTAGAGATTTATTAATGTCTAGACTAACATGAAAGTCAACTATCTTTCCACACATCTTAAACTATGAGTCAGCACCAACAATTATTGATCTGCTATCACAATTGTTTGCAACGTCTTGAACTCAAGACTTTTAAATCTGTTATCACAATTGTTTGCAACGTCTTGAACTCAAGACTTTTAAATGTCTTAATCTTTGTTTTTCATGACCCCTTTAATCCGCATCAAATGTTTTTCAAATTTTTTATTTATTAATATAATTTTTTAATTAATTATAAAATAATAAAAATTGTAATAATTAAAAATATAAATATATATATATATATATTAATTGAAATGAATGTTTTCTTCAGCTGGTCCACTGCCAAAGCACAACAATGTGAGCTGGAGAGGAAACTCCGGCATGAGAGATGGTCTATCAGACGATTCCGTCAAGAAGAACCTCGTCGGAGGCTACTACGACGCCGGCGATGCCATCAAGTTCAACTTCCCCATGTCCTTCGCCATGACCGTCCTCAGCTGGAGTGTCATTGAGTACAGTGCTAAGTATGAAGCCGCCGGCGAGCTCCAGCATGTCAAAGAGATCATCAAATGGGGCACTGATTACCTTCTCAAAACCTTCAATTCATCTGCTGATACAATTGATCGAATCGCAGCTCAGGTTTGATTATTTATCTTGTTCTTGATCTACTTCTTGTTGTTGTTTTCCCCTTTTTTTTGTAATTATATCTTTTGAAATTAAAACTGATTGGTGAATTATCCATTGGAGCAAGCTAGATGGAAATGTGAATGAAATTTTGAGGATTTGGATCAAAAGATATCATTTTTCACTGTTTTTTTTTTTTACTGCAATGTTTGTTTTGTTTCTTGTGTGTATATATGAAATTGTTTAGTATCGTTTCTCTGTAGATGTCTTAAGGTACTTATCACATGCTGCGTTTCATGTATATATAAATGCCGATGTGATTGGAAGCCTGAAAATTTATCATAACATCAAATATAAAATCACAAGAAAAAGAAAAATGGCAGTTGATTTAGCATAGAATAGCATGTTTATTAAGAAAATGAATGTATTTATGTTACGACTCCATAATAATGAACAATTTCATTGAAACATATAACTGGATTGAACAAAAGTGAACATTACGGTTAATTATAGTGACGAATGGTGCATTTATGTAAAATATATAGTCTATTAGGTTTTAAAAGTAATGATGTTTTCGAGTATTTATTGTTGATGATGGTGGTTTTGGTGAATCGTTTTTATTTTTTCTCTAAACTTCAAGTTAAATTCAATGAAATTGATTTCAGAAACATCGTATCTTGTTTTAATGTGAGTGCATGATTGTGTGATGTTTTCTTGAGTCTAATATATTGGAATAGTCCTTTTTTTTTGGTATCTTAAGATGCAACGGACATTCTATTCTTCAAGTAAATTCTTTATATATTCAGAATCTCAATAATTATGTTGTTTTTCTGCTATCTAATTTGCCTCGTTGATTTCTTTATTAATTTTAGGCGAGATTTCTATATGAAATATTAATATAAGATGAGCATGCTCTTATATAGCCTCTATTTATTCATGATCATGTCTCCTAAAACATTGTCCTTTATATACTCATTCTGTTTACAGGTCGTTGTTTTATTTTTCTACAAGTACACAACCCCTGCCATGGTGTATCCATTTTATCTCTGACTTGTATTCATTGATTTTTAATCAATATTGTGTTTATATACTCACTGCATGAGATTTATCTTGATTTTAAGATAAGGTGTTAAATACATTAGCTGGTTATCTCATAGTTGAATAACATATCAAACTAAACTTTTATATTAAACCATTACTTTATATGCACTTGTCAATGCAATGTATATTGCAAAAGTAACCTGTACGTATTTACGCTTGTGCAACCATTTCGTCTATTGCTGCTAGTCATTTGTTTTTTTCATTAATATTTATATTTTCAATTATTAATAATTCTCTTATAATCAAAAATTTATCTAAATGACCAGGTTGGGTTAGGAGACACTTCAAAAGGTCCAGCACCAAATGATCATTACTGCTGGGTGAGACCAGAGGACATAGACTATCCTAGACCAGTCTATGAATGCCATAGTTGCTCAGACCTTGCCGGAGAGATGGCAGCAGCTCTGGCAGCTGCTTCCATTGTCTTCAAGGACAGCAAGACCTACTCTGAGAAGCTTGTTCATGGTGCCAGGACACTCTTCAAGTATGGCAGGGAACAGAGGGGCAGGTACAGCCCTGGAGGCTCTGACCCTTCCCTTTTCTACAACTCCTCTAGTTACTGGGATGAGTTTGTTTGGGGTGGTGCTTGGTTGTACTATGCCACTGGGAACTCCTCCTACCTTCAGTTGGCCACTACTCCTGGCATTGCTAAGCATGCTGGAGCCTTCTGGGGTGGCCCTGATTATGGTGTTTTCAGCTGGGACAACAAGCTCACTGGTGCTCAAGTAAGTGCAGTTTTGATTTCTTGAAAGCATTGCAAATTCTTTCATTGTTCATTTCATTGTGTTTTTCTGACATGAATCAGTTAGTGAAATGCTGGAAATCATAGAGCTTAAATGAACTTTACTGCCAAGATTTTAGTCAATTGTGTAAATAATAGAATTAGAGCATGAACTGAGTAATATTGCTACAGATTAGCACTGATTTTTCCAAAGAATTTCTAGTTTTTTGGTTTTTCTTTTCATAGTGTCTATTTCTGCCATGAATCACAGTTAAATGCTGGGAAATATAGAACTTAACCTGCTTATGTAAGTGCAGTGATTCTTCTCATTGTTCTTCTTGCTTCTGTGTTTCATTTTTTTCCCCCATAGCGTTTCAAATTACTTGGGTAATGTTGCTATGGATTAATTTTGCTTCTGCCCTGAATGAGAGGATGAATTAACATAGAGCTTAACTGGACCTTTACTGCAATCAATAGAGTCAATTGTTCAAATAATTATACCACAGCATGAATTAGGTGCACGACTGACACTAGTATAAGACTATTTCTCGGTTTGATTTCCTGAAACTGTTGTAAATTCTTCGACTTTTGATTTATCTGCGTTTCTTCCATGAATCACAGTCAGATGCTTGAGGGTAGCTAGATTTTACTTCAACAAGATGAGTCAATTGTATAAACAATTACCTTAGAGCATGGATTGGGTGCTTAACTGATACTATTATTATTGTTCATGTTGGTGCTACATTACAATTTGATCTTCTTGAAGAATTTCAGATCCTTTATTTTTACATTTTTTTTGGTGTGTATTGGAGCATGAATTAGATCCATAACTCATACTTGTGCTATCTATCACGCCAATTCAGGTTCTTCTCAGCAGATTGAGACTGTTCTTGAGTCCAGGATATCCTTATGAAGAAATACTAAGGACATTTCACAATCAAACCGGCAATGTCATGTGCTCATACTTACCAATTTTCAGATCATTCAACCGAACAAAAGGTCACAACAACATTCCTGTCTTACTTTTCTGCACTTATTAGATGCCCAGTTACTTAAGTTTTCTTAATTTTGCAGGAGGTCTGATCCAATTAAACCATGGAAGACCTCAACCACTTCAGTATGTTGTCAATGCCGCCTTTCTTGCTTCCGTATTCAGTGATTATCTCGATGCTGCCGACACCCCTGGCTGGTACTGTGGTCCCCAACTTCTATTCAACTGATATCTTGCGTAATTTCGCCAAGACTCAGGTACCGTTTGCAGATTATGCATTGATTACTACTTGACATTTTGTATCCTTCAAAATTTTGTTTATTAAAAATATGCTCACTGTCTGGCATCAAATCTGCAATCCACTTAGACTCCAACAACAAACAATATAATCAAATACCCATGATTGAACTGTCATGTCTGTTGGCAGGTTCATTACATTCGAACTTCTTGCTAACATCCATCAACATTATGCCTAACATCTCTGCATCAAATCTGTGATTTTCTTGTCCTCCAACAAATAGAATACTTGAATACTGATATCTGAATCTCGATTTCTTTCCACAGGTTGATTGCATTGCATATACTTGTAACTTATATTCATCAAAACATGTTCACCTATCTGCATCTTAACTGCATATAGTTTTAAATACAAATAACTGTGCTTTAATTTCTTTAGTGGATGTAATATATTGCCAATATTTCAGTTAATTCATCAAAAATCCGTTCACTAGCTCTGTGTCTTAACTCGGGAGTATATTAATCGAATCTGTGATCTGCTTATAAGCATGATTAAATCTGAAATTGTTGAACTAATAATGGAACTGCAATTTCTTTCAGAAAATTGATTATAATGCGTGATCTTAATTTGGAAACATACTAAATCGAATCTGCAATCTGCTTACACTCCAGCAACAAATAAATTGAACTTCCATTTCTTTTTGGCAGATTGACTACATTCTAGGCAATAATCCACAAAAGATGAGCTATGTAGTTGGCTACGGCACGCATTACCCGAAACATGTTCATCACAGAGGTGCATCAATTCCTAAGAATGGAATTAGATACAACTGCAAAGGAGGATGGAAATTTAGAGACACAAAGAGGCCGAATCCTAACACTCTTACTGGCGCAATGGTTGCCGGCCCTGACAAACACGATGGCTTTCACGATGTGCGTATGAACTACAATTATACCGAGCCTACGCTCGCCGGAAATGCTGGCTTAGTTGCTGCCTTGGTTGCTTTGTCTGGTGGGAAGACTGGCATTGATAAGAACACGATTTTTTCAGCGGTTCCTCCTCTGTTTCCAACTCCACCGCCACCACCTGCAGCTTGGAACCCATAAAAACAGATTGCGAGTTCGATGATAGTTAATTATTGCTTGTCAATCCTATGAAATAGCAGGCCATAACAGAAGTGAAAAATAATGAATGATGTTAAAGAGATTAAATGTTAGTGTTTTGAGTGAAATGTTTTGAGTTTGAAGTGATTTGTTTATAGATTTCTTTGGAGAACTTGAAGTATTTGCCTCTGTACATCATTGTTGTAAACAAATATAAAGCCATTGGGCAATCTGTAAAATAGTGAGTTTCTCTGTTTCTTGGATTTTATTTATTTATTCATTTATTTTTAATTTTTGACAGACAGATTAAAAACTGAAATTAACTTTAGTTCTGATGATACATGAAAAGACAAATTTATCCTTATATTTTTCTCTTGGTAAAAATAAATGAATCAGTCAATACTTAATTTTGACAAAAACAGAGATACATATGTATATATATATATATATATATCACATGTGAACTACTGTTGAGAAGAATGTGGAGTTAATGTATCATAATTGAAAATGTGGTGTTTTAATTATTCACTAATATGAAAAGCTTTTACCTTTTTGAGAATTATATGCATATTAGTTTAGGATTTACGATAAATGAAGGGAAAAAGGGCTTTAAGAGGGTGTTTGGTTTGAAGGAGTGGAATGGTAATCATTACTCACATTAGAGAAACTCTTGTTTTTGGATGTAGGAGTATGGGAGGTATGATTAAGGAGTGAGGAGGTTGTGGAGAAGGATTCTTGATTCTTAAATAGGGAAATTAAGATATTTCCCTTGTTTAAAATTGTTTATTATAACCAAATTGTAATTAATTATTTAGATTAGCTAAATAATTGTTTATTATAATATTAACAACAAATTTGAACATTAATCAATATCAACGGCTAAAAAACAATTATTATGGTTCATAATATTTTTATTAAAAAGTATATTTAAATTAGTAATTAATTATTTATTATAGTTAATTACTTGTAAATTACTCATATTAACCAAAATTTTGAGATATGATGATTTATTAAAATTAAATATTTATTTATAAATTTAATTTACTTTAATACTTAAATATTTGTTAAAAATATAATTCTCACAACTTATTTGCATAAAGGGCATAATAGTTATTTTATTATATATATTTTTTTTTTCATTTTTCCCATTCCCAATAAACTACCTCTCTAATCTTTCCAACCAAATATAGTTTTTATTCCCATTCTTTTTTCAATCCACCTCATTCTCATTACTCTTCCACTCCTCTCCATTCCACTCCTTGCAACCAAACGCTAATCATAAATATAGAGTCATGATTCTTGTGCTCTTATTTTTAGAAGCTACATTTCTTTTAATAAGTATTATCCTGTGAGCTGTGATGATTCTAATACCATGGAAAAAACCATAAAATGAAAATAATTTGATGTATTATGTAAGTTAAACCTAACCGTAAATTTATATTTTGAATTAAATCTACTAAAATACTTAAAGTTGTTTTTTTAATCCCTAAAGTATGTATATGTATGTATGTATATATATAGGGTAAACGTTTACGGACGTTCGCAGAAAGTCCGCAGTGTGAGCACAGTGTTAAGCTAAGTGGTAAAGTGAGACAAAATCAACGGTTAACTGGGTTAATTAATCTCGGTTTGGGTTATAGTTTGTTTACTATTGGTCTAGTAGAAATAGGGTTGGATAGTTCATATTTTTTTTAATTACTGTACACAAATTGATTGAATGGTACTGTGCATCCTACTTTTCACTGTACTACTGTTCATAAGGACAGTAACACTGTGCATAAAACAGTGCTCAACCGTTGGATTGAAGTCCAAAGGTTGATAGCATGATTCATCCTCATATATATATATATATGAATATATATTCATTTTGACTTTTTATTATGATAGCTTATAGAGACAAATTGCAAGTTCACCAATTATGATATGTGAATTCATAATTAATATTTCATAGGGTAACAATAGTAAAGTAGAAAATCACATATATAATATTGAGATTTATGTGATAAAACTGTTGAATTCATAATGTGATACAACTTGAAAGTTCCATTATAATCATATTAGCAAAGTATAAAGGTAAAATTTCATCTTGTGCTATTATATTCTCTTCTCAATTTCAATTAATCTGATCAAATCAAATATATTTGAGAAAATGACTTAGACATCCTTTTTAAATTTTTAAATTGATGGCTAAGTACTTATATTCCAAGTTTACCCCCTAAAGGTACATGCAATAATGCATACAAATACTTTTAACTAGTAGGGTGGCTCACGCTAACGCTACAAATATTTTTTAGAATATATAAATCATTTTTTTCATAAATAGAGACAATAAAGATAAATAACATCTACTAATAATAAAATTTAGCACGGATTATATTTTAAAATAAATACACATGTAAAGTTTTTACATAAATAGGTTTTAAGATAATATTGGAGAAGAAAATTCAAACATTGTATTAATTGACAAAATACTGCATAAAAAACCATATTTGCATTTTTCATGAAGATAATTAAACAAAATAAAATCTTGAATTCCTCTTAACACAAAGCTTTCATTATTCTTCTTCTCTACATTTAAATAGGACAAATCAAACACTAACAAACTCAAATTTTGGATCAAAATTCAAGCAAACATATGTAAAATTTTAAAAACGGAAAAATAGTGCTTCAACTCTTCTTTTCTAAAACCTAATATATGTCAACAAAAACAAAACAACGATATCAAATATTGAATCCAAATTCAATTTGGGAAAAAAAAATTGAGTTATTCTTTTCTCTAGTCTCATATCTCTCATTGAACAAATTTTAAATAAAAAATCAAGGGGAATTAATGAAAGAAAATATCACCATCTCTAATTCTCCCTAATCTTTTCCCTAGTCTTACTTTTATATCCTTTTGAAATAAAGTTTCTACTCCTCCCTTTTTTTATTCCTTGAGATATTTTTTGACTACTAGTAAATAAATAATAAAAATAACAGTTATCTTCAGATGTACCACACTGACATACTTAGTGGTGAGTCAAGACATGTTGGAGCTCTAATTAATGTACTGATTCTAGCTCTAAGTTGACACAAGCTATGGGATCTTTTGTGATAATGATAGTGATGAAAGCGGAGAGAGTGGTCATGCGAGGTAGGGGGCTAATCAGAAGAAGTCGAGGTTGGAGGAGAAGATATCGGAGACACCTAATGTGCGGACACCTTCGGTGATGGCGAAACCGACTCACAGGAGGATGATGATGTTTCACTGGAGTTTCTTACATTTGTTCTCTTGTTTGAGTTTTTTTCAGGCCTATTTTTATTTGGAATTATAAACAACAATGTTGCCATCACCGCGCATTAATTGCATTATCATGTAATAATAATAATAATAATAATAATAATAATAATAATAATAATAGAAAAAATCATAGAGAGGAGGAGATGCAGTTGTGCGTGCTTGATGAATATGTGATTGTTAAACTATATATTTTTCAAAAGTTATTTAAATAATCTTACAAAAATCTTATTAAACTATATATTATCCATGCTAATGTACATATCCAAATATAATCTTAGACTTTGTGAAAGCAAATATATATATATATATATATCTAAATACTACACAATTACTGTAGAATCAGATTTAAAAAATGCAAACACACAAAAGATGGTAGCTTTTCATGTTTAATAGGGACAAAACATCATTGGGATGAGAGTTAATAATTTAGTTTATAATATATTATAGCATATTATGTGAGATGTAGGTGAGATGTAGGTGAGATGTAGGTGTTTACACAATTACTAATTATATAAATAGTTATTTTTTTTTAATAAATTAAAGGAAGTAAAGATAGATAAGGTCTAATAATAATAATAAAATTTCACGTGGATTTTATTTTAATATAAGCACACACACAAAGTTTGATACAATAAAAATTTACACATAAAAAAACTATTTTTAATATTGGGTTTCCCCTTTTTTGTGGTTTTAAGGCTAAAAATACATCTTTTTTTCCCTTGCAAATAAATGTAATTGTAATGCATTGTTATTTTTCTCAACAATATAAAAATTTTGGGAATGATTTGCTCATTAATCT
The DNA here is from genome assembly GCF_009730915.1 of Dioscorea cayenensis subsp. rotundata. Taxonomy (NCBI): domain Eukaryota; kingdom Viridiplantae; phylum Streptophyta; class Magnoliopsida; order Dioscoreales; family Dioscoreaceae; genus Dioscorea; species Dioscorea cayenensis. The sequence continues at coordinate 21,392 of NW_024086881.1, read as the reverse complement.
TTTTTTATCACTCGCTTTTAAAATTTTTTGTTGGAGGTTCTTTAGGGGAAAGCTCTACTAGAACTTTATAGTGAGAAAGACAAAAATTAATGTAATTAAGCTACTATAAAGATCTTATAACTTGTGCTTCATATCATCACCATCCTCTTTGAAACTATTCAAACTCAAGTTGTCAGAACATCACAAGAAAACAGTTCAATACCGATGGAGCTTGTCCGACGGATTCATTTCCATGGTTAATATTTTCTTTTACCGACAGAATTCGGGTAGATTACCAACGATGTTTCGTATGGTTGAAATTTTTAATAGTGACCACATCACCGATGATGACGTCGGCAGATTTCCATCGGTAGATTACCACCATATTTTTCCCTTGGCGCCAAAGGATTACTGACACATATTTTTTTATTAATAGCGATGGAATTCCATTGGTATTGAAAGGTTCATGCTAAGTTTTTAGGGCTAAAGTTTTACCGACAAATATGTTAACGTTATTACTAACAGAATTGCGCCGGTATAAGTTTCTTATAAGTACTGACTTATCAATAGCGACAAAATTCCATCAGTAATAATTTTTAATATTACTGACAATAGTATTCCAACGGAGTTCCGTCAGTATGTTATACGGCATCCTAATTTGTTCAAAACAAGAATTACTAACGGATATCTTCAAATTATTACCGACCAAATTCCGTTGGGATATTTTAATTATTGTGGGGATGTTCAGCTCCTCCGTGGTCGGGATGGGTGATTGAAAGCCCTAAGTGATGTAAAGTTTAGAAGGTCAGAAGCTTAGAGAGAGAGAGAGAGAGAGAGAGAGAGAGAGAGAGAGATGTATATGCAAGAACAAGAGAGGGATTTAGCACAAAGGATCTTCTTATTTCATCCAAGGGTGGGGTGTCTCTTAACCTTATAAATACCAAGGGGCCTTATATAGGCTCCAAGGGACTCAAAACCACTCACAAAAATCAAGGGCTAAAACCACTCAAGCCCAAGTTTTTACAACAATACAATGATAAGACACTTACTTGTGGAGTACAAAGATTCTCCACTATTTGTGTAGATTTATCGAAGGAATTCCATTTGTAATACAACTTATTATCTAAAAATTATTTATATTAATTATTATTTATATAACTTATTATAAAAAAATATTTTTAAATAAATTTGTGATAATAAATAATAAATAATAATTAATTTATATTAATCATTAGGGTTAAATTAATATTTAAATTATAAAATATTTTTAATATTTTTAACTAGAGATAATTAGGGAACATCTATTTGATGCATTATTAAAAAATATATTTTATACCTAATTATTAGTTTGGATTAATCTCCACCATTGATCATTATGATCAATGGTGGAGATTGTTCATTGTGGTAAAAAACCCTAGCCACAACTCTTTCCCTTCTTCTTTTCATTTCTCCAAGGCTGCCTCCCTCCTTCCTCTTCCTCATCGCCACCGCTGGATCCCACCCTCACATCCTCTGCGCCCTTATCTCCACCGGTGCCGCCACTGCTGGATCCTCCTGCATTCAGCGTTGTACTTCCTCTTCCGCCCTCATAGATTGATGTTCTACTGTATCCTTCCTCTAGGGTTAAGGATCTGGATCATCTTGTAGTTCTCAGTCGGTGCCTTTTTGTTGTTTTGATTTGATTTTCATTACAAGACAAAAAGGTTTGATTTAGAGAAAACAAGCAATCGAGAAGAGGATTGAAGTAGAGGAAAAAAGATAAGATTTTCTCTTCAAAGTTGGTACACTCCATTAATCCCGATTCAGATGCTTTTATGGTGGTTTCTTCATAAGAATTGTATCATTTGATCTTGCTTTTGTTTGAATCTCACTTGGTTTTTTTTCAGTAGTCAATTGCTTATCTTATGGCAAGCTTCTCTCTCCTGCACCATTACTCAGCTAGAAAGAGGAAATAGTTTATAATTCATCATTAGAAAACCTCAGAACCATGGATTTGACATGGAAAAGTTCTAACGAAGACAAGGCCTCTAAGAAGGGAGGTTAGAGTAATTATAATCTGTCTCTCTTAAGCATGAATGGATGTTCAGAGTAACTTGGACATGATAAACATGATCATCCATGAGATGCCCATCAGTTCCTTGTTTGAAATGTCTTATTTCCATGCATAATGTTAGTAGATGCTACTCTTTGTTCTTATACATTAGTCAATGTAGATCATATGTTTGTCTCAATACCAATGAGAAGCTTTTGTATGTATTTCATTCAATTGTTTGAGTTCCAAGAATCTTTTTTGTTTTGTATTTTTTTTGAAATATAATGCTCTATTCCTGTCATTAATCTATCTAATAATTCAATTTGAATAGTTCATAATGTTATGAGAGATTGAGAGTTAATAAATGAGAGGCCTTTTTAAAAATGTATGTTTAGGAAAGGATAAATAGCCAACCCTGGAGTTTCTTGAACTTTTTTATATTTTCGTTGGAAATTTTGATGTCTGTTCTTGTGTGTGCAATAATAATTTCCATGCTGCTTTTGATACTTTCCAAAATGTTTGTATGTTTAAAAAAACAATATTATATATATATATAATACTTTTCAAAATGTTTGTATGGTTTGCATCCTCTAATGATGATTATGTTAGGTGGAAAAGATTAATCAATTTTCATTACGAAAAACCTACAATTGTACAAGATATATATAGATACACAGTTATATTAATATGGTAGCTATACAAATATAGATATACACGATGATACACAACAGTATTCCCCTAACACCCCCACAAACTCACGTGGGATCAAACATCGAGAGTTTGGACAAGAGAAAAATCATGTTGTGCCCGTGTCCGAGATTTAGTAAACAGATCCGCAGTCGACGCTCGGAAGGAAAAAAATCTTGGGAGCCGAATGCCTTTTGTCAGTATCGATCAAGCAAGAAGAAAGCATCAACACCAATATGCTTGGAGAGGGAATGTTTGACAGGATTCAAAGTGACCTGAATGGCACCGGTGTTGTCACAATGTAGAGGAGTAGGAGCATGCTAGACAACACCAAGATCATGCAAAAGCCAATGCAACCAAACAATCTCCTCATCAGTAGTAACCATAGCGCGAAGCTCTGCTTCAGTGCTAGACCAAGAAACGCCAGTTTGCTTCTTGGACTTCCAAGCAATGAGAGAAGAGCCCAAGAACAAATAGAAGCCGAATGTAACGCATCGATCGATCGGATTACTAGCCCAAGTAGCATCAGAATAAGAACGAAGCTCTAGAGAACTGTGCTGAGAGAAGAGAAGGCCTCGAGACGGAGTCGCCCGAAGATAGCGCAAAAGCCTCAAAAGATGGGCATAGTGAATGGAGTAGGTGCACTAACAAACTGACTCAAAACATGCACAGCATAAGTAATGTCTGGACGAGTGAGGGTAAGATAGACCAGACTCCCAACCAAGTGACGATAGCGTGTCGGATCAGATAAGGGAGTCCCCTCATCAGCACGCAATTGAAGATGTAGCTCTATAGGAGTGGTCACAGTACAAGAGTCAGAGAGAGCTGACCGTGCGAGGATATCAGATGTGTAACGCTGCTGAGATAAATGAAAACCAGTAGAAGTAAAAATGACCTCAATGCCAAAAAAATAGCTCAATCGACCAAGATCAGTCATCTGGAAATGTTGCTGAAGGTGATGCTTGTCAAAATCCACATGAGACCGATCATCACCAGTGATGATCATATCATCCACATAAAGCAACAACAAAGTCCAACCATGAGAGGAAGAGTGCACAAACAAAGCGGGATCATGCGGACTAGCCTCGAAAACCAAAGAAGAACCACGCTAGAATCGAACGTCAAACCCGAGCCCGAGGAGCCTATTTGAGACCATAGAGAGCCTTCCAAGGCAAATGCATCAAACCGTAAGGAGAAGAAAAAACCGTGGGGAGGAAGCATGTAAACCTCATGCTGAAGATCCCCGTGAAGAAAAGCATGCTTCACATCAAGCTAAAAGAGGGACCATCATCGAACAGCAGCTACAGCAATGAGAGCTCGAATGGTAGTCATATGAGCTACTGGAGCAAAAGTCTCATCATAATCTCGTCCTTGCTCCTGCTGAAAACCACGAGCCACAAGGCGAGCCTTGTACCGCTCTACAGGGGGATCATCCGCAGGAAATACATCAGAGGAAGCCGTTGGCGCCGGGGGTGACTGCTCAAGAAGAGGAGGAGCATGAATAGAAACTTGGACAGGAGGGTCAGCAGTCAACGGTGAAACAGATGGAGGAGAGGATCGATGAGATACAGGTGGAGGTGGGGACAGAGGAGGTAGTGAGGACACAATGAGAAACTGAACATCGGACGATGTAGTAGAGGAGTGAGAAGAAGAGGAAGGGGAAGGGACAAAGAAAGGACGATCCTCAACAAAGGAGACATCACGCGAGATATGGAGGCGACGTGTAACAGGATCATAACACTGATAGCCTTTGTACTCAGAACTATAACCAAGGAAGACACAAGGAACAGACTGAGCAGAAAGTCTAGTCCGCTCTCGAGGCATAAGGAAGACATAACACAAACAACCAAACACACGAAGATGAGAATAATGGGGTGGGCTGAAAAAAAGAGATTCCCCTGGACTACAACCCTGAAGAAAGGAAGAGGGTTGAAGATTGATGAGGTAAACAGCAGTAGAGACAGCCTAAGCCGAAAAGTGAGGGGGAACATGGGAAGCAATGAGAAGAGTACGAGCGGTTTCAAGAATATGACGATGTTTTCTTTCAGCAGTGCCATTCTAAGCATGGGCACCAGGACAAGAGAGCTGAGGAAGAGTGCCGTGGGAGGCAAGAACCTCACGAAACTCATGAGAAAGATACTCCCCTCCTGAATCGGAACGAAAAGTATGAATGGTGGCAGAAAAATGGGTGCTCACGATATTAGAGAAATCAATATAAACCTTTAAAAAATCGGAACGAGAACGCATAAGATAAATCCAAGTGTGACGGGAGAAATCATTAACAAAAATAACATAATAACGATGTCCACCTTTGGAAACAAACGGGGCAGGATCCCAAACATCCGAATGAACTAATTCAAACAGAGACCCAGACCTAGACACACTCGAAGGATACGGGAGTTGTAGCTGTTTGCCAAGCTTACAACCCGAACAAAAATGAGAATTATCAACTGAAACACGACCTAAAACACCCTGATGAATAAGAGAAGACAGGTGAGAACCACTAGGATGGCCAAGCCGATGATGTCACTGATGGAAATGAATAGTAGAAAAGCAATAAATAGAGGCCGCTGGTAACATAGAAGAGGACGGAAGACGAAGATGATCGAGCACATACACCCCACTATGGCAATGGCCAGCTCCAATGAGGGTCCCTGTAAGACCATCCTGCACACGACAACTAAACTCATAAAAAATAATAAGATAGCCAAGAGAAGTGAGCTGGCTAGCAGAAATAAAGTTCATGGAGAGCTGTGGTACAAAGGCAACATCAGGAATATGAAAATGAGTAGTGTGTAAGAGGCCACGACTAGGGACAGAGAGTGTTGTGCCATTAGCGATAATGACACGAAGATCAGAAGAAAAAGGGTGAAGAGAATGAAGGTGGGTATCATCATAGGTCATATGAAAAGAAGCTCCAGAGTCAAGTAACCAAGAGGATGAAGAAATACCTGTAGGGGCAGAGGTGACTAATGGGTGAGTGGAGACGTCGGAGGCATCCTGAGTGAGTACTTGTGCCGAAGAAGGAGATATCTGACCCCTGGAAAGCTGCTGAATAAGTTGCTGAAACTACTCAGTAGACAACAGACCACCCTGAGTAGCTGAGGGTGGGGTGGGGGTTGTGCGCTGCTGTGCTGTCATCTGAGCCCGCTGTAGCTTGTGACACTCAGTATGAATATGGCCAGGAGCATGGCAGTAATGACATCAAACTAACCGTCGAGGATGTGCACTAGAAACTGGTCCCTGAGACTGAGATAGAGGATGGACAGGAGCGCTAAGACAAGGAGACGGCATCAAAGGAGCAATGGTTGGCACTGGGTTCTGCTGGGGAGCAGCAAGAACAGGGTGAGGAGCAGCAGGTGGTGGAACCACATCTAAGGACCGAAGACGAGTCTCCTCAGCAAGCACATATGCCAGAGTATCACTAGTAGACGGAGGTGTAACTCGGTGCAGTAGCTAAGCCCGAACGGCCTCGAACTCAGGGCAAAGACGCATGAGAAACTCATAAATGCGAAGATAATCATGATCCTGAGCAATGGCAAGACATTGGGCACAGGTTGGAGAAGGAGAAGAGGGTCATCTCATCACACTGACGCCATAAATCACTGAGCACGGCAAAGAAATCCGAGATAGAGGTCTCACACTAATAGGAGGTCTCACACTAATAGGTAGAGGTGAGAGTCTGTAGCAAGGAGTAGCGCAACGCCTGATTGGAAGGAAGATAGAGTGCGCGCAAATGATCCCAAATCGCCTTGGCTGTAGAAAGATCATAAACAACCAACCAAATAGGAAGCTCACAGGACTAACATATGATAGCAATGGTACGAGCATCATCCTCAGTCCACTTGAGCAAGTCAGCAGACGTGGAAGAGGACGCGTTGGTAACTGTAGACGAAGAGGAGCTAGAAGAAGCAGCACTAGAAGAAACTGGAGGCGGACGGGTACCATCAACATGACCCCAAAGATTAAGTCCGCGAAGGAGCACACGTAAAGTGAACGACCATGCTTTATAATTCTTGCCATTGAGCATGACGTCCGCCTTTTGGAGATAACAAACTTGGGCAGAGGCCATGAAAAATACACTGTGGGCTGAGGACTGCTCGGGGGCCAAGGGCAACACGGGCGTGCGCGGGGGCCGAGGGACGGCGCTGGCGAGTAGGGGCGCGCTGAGGCAGATGCCGACGCTGCACGGCGGGCGCGACTGGGACGCGTGGCGGGCGCGCGCTACCGGGATGCTTCGCGGTGGCACGCTGGGATGCGCGCAGCGGTGCGCGCTACGGGGACGCGCGCGTGTGGCGTGCTGGGGACGCGTAGTTAGGGGCGCGCAGCGGCGCAGCGGCGCTGGGCGCGCTGGGCGGGCGCAAATTGCCGAGGGCGGCGCGTGGGCTGGGACGCGCATGGCCGCGGCGGGCGGCGAGCGCCGGGGACACGCGGGCGGCACACTCGGTAGCAGTGCAACGCATGGGAGGGCCGAGAGGGGCGGGCGGCGCTGGGCGCTGTGGCGGATGCGGGTCGCCAAGGCGGCGGCGGCGGATCGAGGTGGCGCAATCGGATCCAGGGCGGCGGCGCGGAAAAATTAGGTTTAGAAAAACCTCTCTGATACTATGTTAGGTGGAAAAGATTAATCAATTTTCATTACAAAAAACCTACAATTGTACGAGGTATATATAGATACACAGTTACATAAATATGGTAGCTATACAAATATAGATATACAGCTGTATACACAGCTGTATTCCCTAACAGATTAGTCATACTATCAATGCTTTGCTCACTAATTTGAGGATAATATTGTATTTCTGAATATTTTGCTTACTTTATATTTTGTTGCTATTTTCATATTTTGCTTTTATGAATTTTTGTAGAGTTATGAATTTGGCATCATGTAGGGTTCTTTATTTTTTCATTGTGTTGCAATTTTCATATTTTCATATTGTGAAACTAAAAATTATACTTCTTTTATCTGACAGCATGTAGGGTTCTAAATTTGACATCATGAGAAACATGAAGGAACATTGTAAAGGTAAAGGCAAAAGGTAAAGGGCATTCTTCATTGCATCATGCAATGCCGCAAAGGTCTACTAAGACATCAGCTGCATTGACTCCCATTATTCAGTTATCCACTGAAACACTTAGTTCAGCTCCTGAGATGCCGATCAATTTACATTCTATTTTTGATCATAGCCTACCCCTTCCTTTAACACTATATGTAGTGGAATTTTGATCGGTGGAAATGATGGGTGCACAAGATCAAGTAGTAGGGGGTCTAGTGTGGGACTACCCTACCCTCTAAATTTGAATGACAGAGTGCATTTGACACCAATAAATGCAAAGTAAGATCTATCATATCTAACATGTTTTTATAAAATTTCTATATGTAATTGTTGTTGCTTTGTTTAGTATGTAATGTACTGCTTTGATGTATTATGTGTTAGTGTTTTTGTTGAGAAGGGGGTCACAACGATAGTCACTTGCATTATTAAAAAAAAAACATTTCAAAGGTCCATGACCAACATGGAGAAAAGTTCCTAATGATGTGAAGGAACTGATGTGAAGACATTTCAGGTATAAATTTTATTATATGATTGTTTTGTTGTTTATTTAATTTGTGAATTTTTTAACAATATGCTTTTCAGGAGTATTGTAAATGGAACCCTTAACATAACTACAAAATGAAAAATGTGTTTGATAAGACTAGTAAAACAAGATTAAGGGACATGCTAGCAGATGAGAGGACAAAGACAATGAAAGAAGTTGGTGCTACTAACATTAGAGAATGCAAAGGAATGGAAAGGGAGTGGATCACAAAGGATGTGTGGGATGCCCTTATTGGAAATGAATGGGGAACAGATACATGGCAATCCAAATTGGAAAAAGCAAAGGCAAACCGCTTAACAGAGAAAAAAAAGGAGGCATTACAATGCACACATGTGGTTCATGACCTTTTGTTGTTCATGGTATCAAGTTGGTATATATTTATATTTTTTAAATATCCTGTGATATTTTAATAGGGTGGATTCCCTTGTAAAATTTTTCTAATGCTTTTTCACCCATGAAAATGAAATAAAGTCTTGACTGTGTGTTTGTGTATTGGAGCATGCCTTGTAAAATTTGTGTGCATTCCCTTGTAAAATTTTGATAGTAAGAGTTGGAGCATGCCTTAACTGTGTGTCTGTTTATTGGATTAAAGTCTTCACATTTATCTTGCTGACTCTTTCCTGACAACATCAATCTTAAGCCCATCATTTATTTATTTATTTGTTTATCTAGAACTATAAACTATGTAATAATAATACTTAAGAGTACCTTTGATGATGATTCCCAATGAGAAGAGTCCGTGAATATCATCCTGTTCTTCATTGTAGGACTACTTATCATGCAAATATCTTGCCTTTGGAAACTTTCATCAATGTTTTTCTTCATTTATGCATATTCTATTGTTGATTGGAAATTTTCTTTGTGCTATTAACGTATATTTAATTAATTATTGTCTCCTCTTAATTACTCATATTCCTAGTGGGTTGACACTATCAAGCTATGCCCACTTTAATGCTTTAGATGTTGATGTGTACGAGTTGTTTAACATATTTAAATGACTAAATTGAAGACAGGACAAGGAAATAGTAAGCAAGAAACAAAAGGAACTCCCATTAACATAAAATATGTAATAATAATAACTTTGAGAGTGACTTAATTAATGGGATCACAACTATTTGTCAAGGATTGAAAACTTTCTACGGGACCCATATGTATAGAGATATAAATATATAGTTGTGAGCATTCAATGTAGCACTATGGATGGTTTGAATTGTACCATATATTTGAATTGTCTACCATAAAAGGCAAGTTGATTGTATAAATAATTATTAAGTTTGAAATTTCTGTTGGGATCTAATCATATTAGCATCATTTTAATGATTTAGAAAGTTAGTTCGGTGGAATTGTTTTGTATAAATAAATAGCATTATTTAACAAATAGAATTTTAGAATTGGCCTAGATAAATTATTGATTTGACTTAAAGAATAATATTGTATATGAGATCTGGACTCACTAAAATATGTATAAAACATGGCAGAGTTATAAAAGCTATTTGAAGTAATATTATTATTTAATGATTCATGATTATTTTGGTGTTTATCTTTGTTAAGTTCTTAGACTTGTTGAAGATATTTTTTGAAATTTCCTGCACTGATAAATTATAAGTACATATGTACATTATGTTTCTTTTATTTATGTCTTCCTACACTTTAAAATGCAGGCTGAGAAGCTAGGTAAGAAGGTAGGATATTATGAAAATTTCAAGTTACACACAAGCGCAAGGGTAGAGAGTGTGAATTTGTGGACAACAAGTCAAAAGTTGTCAATGTAGGTGAATTTAAGTCATAAAAACTAATGAGTTTTCTCTTTTATCATTCATTTTTATTATATGAGTTATAAATGATAAAATTCGTTTTTAAACGTGTTATAGGAAAATTATTATGCTGCATTGATATCCCTTCCCATCCAAATTTCGATAGTCAGTCATGGTCTGATGCAATTGGCGTATTGAAGACTACACGCACAAGTGTTTATGGTTTTGGGAGTAAGGTAAACTCAAGACAGTTGTTTAGTGCGGCATCTACTTGTCCTTCCATATCTGACTTAGCTTGTGGACCTTCCACCTATCAACCTTTTGCAACAAATGAATCTATGTTGCAAACATAGCTTGTAGAGAAAGTTGAGAATTTAGAAAGCACAGTTTTTGATATTCAACAAGGCCAAGCAAGGCTACAAAGTAAATTGGACAAAATCTTAAAGTTGGTGGAACGCCATCATCCAACATAATTTTCTCAAGCAAGCCAATCGGGAATTAATTCAAGGGATGCCACTACCGGAGATGGTGGAGAAGATGCATAGGGAGATTTAGATGACCCCTCGAATGGTGTTGTTACTATTTATTTTGTTGGAGTACCTTTAAAACTATTTTAATAATTTTGTTGATTGCTTGCAACTTTATAACTTCAAATACTTTACATATGTTGTTAGATTGTATTATGAATTTAAGTTTTGTTGGTTGTGATAAAAAAGTGATTTTATTATGGTTTGTGGGATTGTTAAATGCATATGGTATTATGTTCATATTTTGCACAATATAGGTTTAATGTGTACAATTTGTATATAATTTATTAGTGATATTTTTCCCGACCGAAAAGTATATTATTTACCGACGGAATCACAAATTTTACTGAAGGAGCAATCAATATTTGGTGAAAATAAAAGACCTTTACCAACAAAATTCCTAAAATTTAATATTTATTACTGACGGAAAAATATGATACAGACAAAAATTATAGTAACGATTATACTTCACCGACTAGTAACAATATTTGCACCGAATGAACCATAATTTTTACCCACAAATAGTATTAAGTCAATATTCTTTACCGACGAACAAAAATGCTTTCTACTGACAGAAAACCATCTTTACCGACACATTTTCATTAAAAAAAATCTTTCTAGTGATGAAAGATAATACTTTTTACCGACGAAAACATACCTTTTACTAACGGAATGATCATAATTTATTATTTTTTACTGATGGAAAAAATACTTTTTACCAACAAAAAGGTTCCATTAACGACGAATAATACCGACAAAATGAATTAATTTTTTTATATTTAAATAATTATGGCCAATGGAAATATAATCATCACCAACACATATTTCTTTTGGTAATGATTTAGTGTTACTAACAGAATTTGTTATTACCAACGAAAGAGCATTACCGACATGAGATTTAGTGACGGATTAATCCCAACCAGCACTCCATTGGTAATGATATCTACCGATGGAATAACTACCATTACCGACAAAAATTTCCATCGGTATTGAATTGCTTTCTTGTATGGAATCGCTTTTGTATATATTTTATATATTCTTATATAGTTAATTTAGTATATAATAATATAAGCATTAATTTGGATCCATTTTGATTTATATATGGGATGTCCTTTGATTTTTTTTCCAACATACGCTTCTCTTATAAAAAAATAAACTCGAAAAATAAATTGTTAGTCGTTTTTACATCTAGTAAATTTGGTTAAGTTAATTACTTAGAACATCTAAAATAATTTTATCAGTAAAAGGAATAAATACAAACATCACATCAAAAACATCAATACATACTAATAATATATAAAGAAATTTCAATATATATATATATATATATGTATGAATATGATTATATTATAGAGTGAATCAGTTGGGGAAAACAACTTATGTTACATTTCAGACTCTTATGATTTTTTAATAATGAATTGGTGAAAAGATAATAAGGTTTAGGTATTAATGCGAGGTATTTGCTTAATATTTGTCATATTAGTTATGCACAAATACTCAGAATGATTTGTTTATGATAGTGTTCGTAAAATAAAATAAAAAAAATAAAAATAAATAGAAAACTATGTTAATATTTATATATAAGTAACCTATTCTTGATAGGCTACTATATAAATAATAAGAGGGGAAAATTAATATTAGTTACCATAAAGATCTTATAAGATTTGGTGTGTATGACTATTGTTCTCTTTAAAACTATTCAAACTAAAGTTGTCAAAATTGTTTCTGTATTTTTATATTTTATCTTAAAAAAATTAATTTGTTAATTATCTTTGCATTTGCAAAATTTTGTTGAGTAAATTATTTTCTATATTTGAAGTAGTTTTATGAGTGAAAGGAATAAATACAAAAAATAATATATCGTGAACATCAGTTTATACTAATGATATATAAAAAATTTTCTTTATATATTATTATTATTATACTATATAATGAATAAGCTGGGGAGAACAACCTATGTTACATTTCAGACTCTTTGATAGAGAAAGATAGCGATAGAGCAATTATTGATGGCAGTAATGGAAGAGAAAGATATAAGACTAATTGTGGAGGGTAGTATGGTGGTGATTGTAGGTAGAAGAGGTTGTTATATAAGTTATTGATAAGTGCTTGTGTATTAGTAATACGAAGTATTCTTTTCTTACGAAGTATTTGTGTTACTTTTGTGCATGTAGGGTTATGGAGCCAAATAATGAAAGAAAGAAGCAAAAGTAGATTGTGGAGGCACTTTGTTGATGGAATCTTGGAGTAAACAAACGTGAAGACACAAGTTGTGCTCGATGATACGTGAATGTGTGCCAACCTCCATGTGCTCAAGGAATTACATGGTTTGGAGGAGCACAAAGGCAATCACATTTGCGTATTCTGACTTGTACAATGCTAGCAAGATCTTCATAAATGTTATCATTTATTGAAGAAGCGACGCAATCTACGGCATAGACGTGTGCCCGTTTATGTTGCCTCAATGAAAAGTGTGGATTCGGGAGTGTTTTTGGCACAGTACTGTAGCAGGGTATTGTTGTAAATCACAACAGTAATTACTGTAGCAGTTGCTGTTCATAGGCCGCTGAAAAATAAGATTTCTGCAGATTCACACGAGCATGTGGATTCCCGATTCTAGCCCTTTATAAAGCCGTGACTTGTACCGATTTGGGCATCCTTCTTTCCATCCTTTCTCCATCTTTTGAGAGGCTTGCGGCTAGAGTTTAGAGTGGCTTTGGCAAGGCTTTTGGAGTGGTTCTACGGCTATCGACACCGCGTTCCTTTGAAAGAGAGTTATTGGGGGAGATTTCATCGGCACCGATTCGGCGAGGTATACCCTAGGCTTGACAAGGGAACCTTTGAAGAGGACGAGGCTACTCCACAAGACCATAAACACGAATACCAAGGGAGTTTTACTTATGGATTGCATACTTTTACTTTCAATTTCATTATTGATTGTATCTTGCTCCATGGAGAGCTAAACCTCTAGAGGGTACTTGGACTTGTAAACCCTAGGATGTTATTGTTTTATTGACCTTTTATTATGCTTTCCTTAATTGATGTGTTGAATTGAGTTCCAATCTTGAATGCTTGTTGAATGATTTCTCCCTTAAAGTGACACTAGGGTTGAGAGTCTATATTGGTAGTCCTTGTGAGTGAGTGACACACTATGAGGGTTAGACAAAGCAAGATTGGAGAGAGCCGAGAGGGTGAGTCGAGAGGTAGCGGAGCGTCCCCTTTCCCCTTCGGTGTGATTTATCCTACCTCTGAGTTCCAAGAGTTCTTTGCGGTCACAATAGAGTGAAGTGTTAAGAGAGGAACTCCGCTGAGGCTTAGTTGCGTGAGTAACACAGTGAAGCATTGAAGTAATCCTTAGTGCTGGGGCTTAGTTTCGCGAGCAACAGAGTGAAGCATTGAAGTAATCCTTAGTGCTGGGGCTTAATTGTGACTAGAGGTCTTTCGCCTAGACCAAAGGGTTAGATCTATACTAAGGAATAGAGTTTATTACTCGGAATCCCTAGAGCTTCTTGCAACTATACGCAGTGTGAGATGTTGAGACTGATTGATTTCTTTGTCGGGGCATAGTGTAGAGTTAGTCACGGTTGACCTTAGGTTTGGGATAGTGTATTTTAGGATTTTTACGATTCATTAAGCATCAGTTAGGAGACATATTAGTTGGTCTTGCACTTGAAGTAATACTCTTAGGGGGAGCAATGCCCGAGTGCCCCACTTTCTATCGATTGCCTTTCTTTTCATTTTATTATGCCTCTCTTTCTTATTTTCTTTAGTTCTTTGCATATTGATTTTGTTCACATCACTATTGATTCATCTTCACTTTAGTTAAATAGCAATCTTTGTGTTTCTGATCACTATTCCCTATGGATACGATAACCCACTCACCTAGGTATTATTACTTCGACAAACCCATGCACTTGCGAGTCACACGTAAGGGGCGTTATCAGTTATGTTTCTCAGAAATTGTTGCAAGGGTTGAAAGCTTATCCAATGATGTGTGAAGTTAGTGAAGGGTTTGCATCGAAGATAACATTAATGCATAAAATTGGAATGATTCTTAGTGTAGATGAGAAGGCTTTGGTTGAACCATTGTTTCTAGTGATATACATTAAGGGGAACTTAGTTGGGGGTTTGGATCGGCTTATAGCTACTCATATCTCTGTCGAGCTTATTTTTATCTTGAAAATAACTGGCACTATTTAACTTTGAGAGGTTTGTTTTTTTCTATTTTTGTTTAATAAGTAAAATATATAATATACAGAATTTATATAATGTATAATTATTTACCCACAATTTACCCAAGATCCATTTTCATGGTGATTAATTTAAAATAATATTTTAAATTTTCTCTTAATATATTATTTTGATTTTATTGAATTTTTATATTTATATTTGATAGAGTATAATATTATCAAAATGGAATTTTGGATTTATATTAAGAATTATAATTAAATTTAAAAAAATTAAACATAAGTATTGTATCTTTTAATTTGGACGCTCCTGAAGATCTAGACATTATAGCTATTCTATCTTTTTAATTTATTTACATAATTTTCCATACCGATTAAGTTATTTATTATTTCACTTGTTCTTTTGTTAGAATTGTTAGATACAAATGATGTAAGTATTGGTCAATTTAGTTCTTGAATATTTTTCACTAGTAAGCATGTAACTAATTTTTTCCTTGAATTTAATGATAGTTTGATCATATCACTTAATATTTTTTTTATATTTTTTATAGGAACTTGTTTTTCTTCATATAGTCAAAATCATACCACGGAGACTCTAATGTAATTTTATTACTTTAAGTGATATGTTATGTAATTTTTAAATTTATGGACATTTGTTTAACATTGTATTGTAATGAATTATGAATATTGTTATTATTATTATTGTTATTATTGTTGTTATTATTATTATTATTATTATTATTATTATTATTATTTAAATTTAATTTGGTAACTTGAACAACGGATAAATGAGTGCTTTCGAATAAAGGTAAACGGGTACTTTGCGGATAAGAGTAAGGATACAATTGTTTTTCTTTAGAGTATGGTTAAAAGTATGGGTATAAAGTATAAGTTACCAATACAGATAAGAGTTTTGATATATTTTATTCATACTCTACACATTGTCATCCGTAAAAGGCTCTCGTTTGATTTTTTTTTATTATATAAGTGAATTACCCATGAGATCATCGGGTCCACTCACTGGAAAAAAGAGTTCTGCTTTTGATTTGTTTTCTTGAGGACAAGAGCCTTCTAGTCAAACCAGAAACCATTTTCAAAATGCAGAAATATAATAACTTCAATTGTCAACACCCTTTATTATTATTTTCTAAATCAATCTTGTCCAAGGAAAGTGTCGGCAAGGAAAAAGATTTCATTTTAATTTCAGAAAGAAAAAAGAAAACTTCTTTTGTCGCTGTCATAAGCATAGCCAGCTGACTCCAACTTGGATAATTAGAATGAAAACAAAAAGAGAGATGATGGGCTTAGGAGAATATGCTGAGGTTGTTTGGCTTTGAGGATGAAGGAGAGGATGAAGATGGGGAGGACGTTTGGATGGCGGATAAACAGGATGGTTTGCCAACCTTGCCGTCAGCTTACAGCGAGACTTATTTTTCACTACCAATGGACAACCGGAATATGTGCCGGTCTCCGCCAATTATCCTCATGTCGGTGCTCGCCCTCCACGATCGATGTGGCGAGAAGAGCTTGTATTCTGTCCGACGGCGATTTGCAGAGCCACGCATGAGAATGCACCAAGTGAAAAAGGGAAGCAACCGATGTCGAGGATGGTTATGCTCTGCCCGCCAGCAATGACTAATCTGAAGTTTTCGAGGGTGGTCGAGCCTAGCTCTCATCCAGGAGAATCAAGTCATAGCTCAGCGACGGTGATGTGTGTGGACGGTGACCAGAATGGAACAAGCACAGAGAAGATATCGGTGGTGGTCGAGCGCTGCTCTCACGCCAGGGAAAAAGGTGTGGACAGCGGTCGAGAAGGAACAAGCACAGAGAAGATACCAGTTGTGGTCGAGCACTGCTCCCATGTTGAGGAGAAAGGTGACCTAACGAGTGATATCCCAGTAGTGGAAGACGACGGCGGTGATTACTCATCGTTAGCATGTTTGAAAGCCAAGAGGGCGGTGGAGCTTGGCTCTCGCCCCAGTAGTAGAAGTTCTCGTGAGTCTCCGGCATGGAGATCTAGCAGAGAACGTCTTAATGCATCTTTGGGGGTGACTGGAGGGATAACATCTTGCCCGAGTGGGCTGTCGGCGGTGTGCGAGCCTTGCACCCATGGCGGTGATGAGGCTATATCTCTCGTTTGGGTGACGGTGCGTCGAACAGATGGACCCGATTTGCGAGTGAGGATTCTCAGGCGGGAAGAGGAAGCCTGTGGTGAGCATGTAGGTGTGCATGTCAGTTTTAGTCCCTTGGCTGAGGGCCGATCAACGGTGGAGCATAGCTCCCGTCGAAACATATTGGATGGTGGTGATGGTGCTTGCACGCCTCGTAGAGGCATTCCCATACTGGTGGAGGGCTCCTCCCAGCATGGCGAAGGCTACAGCCGCTCGTCGGCATCCAGATCGGAGTGGACCGTTGGTTTATCCATTGGACATTTGCACGTCAAAGGAAAAACTATTGGCTTTCCAGTGGGTTGTACGGTGCCAGAGTTTTTTTTATCAAACCTCATGTCAAGCATTGGAGAAATGCTTTCATGTGCATGCATGTCGTTCATTCGTTGGGTAGAGTTGACGTGCAGGAATCGACAATGAAGAAACATCTTACCATGCGAACGAATAACCTTCTCACAAGTGTTGACGCTTTAAATGAGCATAAAGACTTGAACATGCATGAGGGTAGGGGTGGCAAAAATTCGGGTCCGGACAAAACCGGGTTCGGACAACTACTAATATAAATAGAAAAACTTGTGTCCGAACCCGGCCCGGTTTTAAATCCGGACAAACTTGGCATGTCCAAACCCGGTTTATTTTAAAACCGGGTTGTCCGGATGTCCAAATTTGTCCGAATTCTATAAGCTATTTTTAAGTTCGCTCAAATATTAAATTATACAAAAATAATTTAATTCACATTAAATGCAAAAAAAAACATCAATAATCCAAAACTCAACTCAAATTATAGAAAAAATCTAAGTCTTAATAGAAAAAACAATATATGTTTAAAAGTTTTTTGAAGAATAGCCTTTAAAACAAATGGGCCTAAGGTTGTGGGGCTTTTAAAGTTTTTAGGGGTTAAAAGGGTCCCGATTGTCCGAATTTCTATGTCCGGACCCGCCCGGATTTAAATCCGGACAACCAAGCCATGTCCGGGACCCGCCCGCATTTGCAAACCTTATGTCCAAACCCTTTTTATTCCGGGCCGGACAAAACCGGGCCGGCGGGTCCGGACAGATTATTGCCACCCCTACATGAGGGTTCGGATGTTTCTTTAATTAGTTTAACTCAACTTGGTGTTGATTTAATTGTTTCATTTGATCTAGTGGGCCCATTTTATGATAAAAAGGGCAACATTGCTTGATGCATCTTGGATATGGGTGATTCAGTGGGCCATGGTGATTTGGGTCTTGCTAAAGCCCAAGATGAGGGTTATTCTGTTGGCTAACTATTGCCATCTTTGGCTAATATGCCCTCAGATCTTTTGTCAAATGTTTTAAATGGACCAATGCTTCCATGTGCTACTCTTTTGATAGATTTATCTAAGTCTTTCGAAATTGCTAGGGCAAAACTGGTAGTAGCCACCTCCAACAATAAATGCCGTTGGGATTACTTGGAGCCCAGGGTCTCTGGAGCCAAACGAGGGAAATTAGATGTTCCTATCTCTAGCGTTTGGCGTAGTTTAAAGTTGATTGATCCCTGGGTGATCATTGCGAGAGGACCAATTGTGTTCCGTGGGGAGGACCCGAATCAGAAGGAAGCTCCTGAAGGTGTGAGGAGGAAGCTTCATCGATCCTATATCCTCTATCAGTGCAGCCTTTAGAGTTTTGTTGGACCTCGCTCGGGAGGGTGGATGGCACCCCATGCTTGAGGTTGATCGGGATCGGTGGTGAGGAGTAGCTTTTATGTTTTTTCTGGGTTAGGAGGAGACCCGTTGTTCCTCCATTTCTGTTCGTTCGCCTTTTGTTTCCACCTTTTCCAAAAAAGGTACGGGTTGTGCCCATACCCTCATATATATATATATATAATTTTTTATTAAATTAAATATTTACCCACAATTTACCCAAGATCCATTTTCATGGGGATTAATTTAAAATAATACTTTAAATTTTCTCTTAATCTATTATTTCGAATTTTATTTAATTTTATATTTATATTTGATAGAGTATAATATTATCAGAATTGAATTTTGGATTTAAATTAATAATCATATTAAATTAAAAAAAATTAAACATAGGTATTGTATCTTTTAATTTAGATGATCCTGAAGATCAAGACACAATAGGTATTGTATCTTTTAATTTATTTACATTATTTTCCATACCGATTAAATTATTTCTTATTTCACTTGTTCTTTCGTTTGAATTGTTGGATACAAATGATGTAAGTATTGGTCGATTTAGTTCTTGAAGATTTTTCACATATAATCAGTAAGTGTGTAACTAATTTTTTTCCTTGAATTTAATGATAGTTTGATCATATCACTTACTATATATATTTTTTTTATTTTTATAGCCACTTGTTTTCTTCAGATAGTCAATTGTATCAAGGATATTCTAATGTCATTTTTATTACTTTAAGGCTGTGTTTGATTGCCCTTTTTTTCCCTGGAAAAATTTTCCACGGGTCATTTTTCATCAATTTAAGCTGTTTGTTTGCCAAAATTTTCCATGGAAAAATTTTCCACAAACCCTGTCACGTGACCTTATTTTTCCTCAAATTAGTGAAAAATTTTTCCTGCCTCCAACATGTGAAAAGTTTTCCAGGAAAAACATAAGGGCCTATGTGAAAAAATAACATAAGGGGCTATGTGAAAAATAACGTAAGGGCCTTCTTTTCTTTCAAATTTTTTTAAAAAATAGATAAATTATATAATTTGATAATATTTTAAATAAATTTATCCAGATTAGTGAACAGATCCCGCGATGTTTTGATGGTAAGATTCAATTTTACTTAAAATAACTTTTCTTTTAAAAATTTAAAAGAAAAGTTTTTTCTTTTCTTTTAATTTTTTTTTTAAAAAAAGATAAATTATATAACTTGATAATATTTTAAATAAATTTATTTAGATCGATTGAAACGGATCCCATGCATTTTTGACTGGTAAGATTCAATTCCACGTAAGCACTATTTATAATTTTAATAATTTTTAAAAAAATTTCCATGGAAAAATGTGACTTTTTCCAGGAAAAATTGATGTCAATCAAACAACAAAATGAGATTTTTGCATGAAAAAAATGTTTCATTTTTCAAATGAAAAAAATAAGATCAAACAAAACAACAAAAATCTGAATTTTTTTATGGAAAAATTTTTGATTTTCTAGCTGTAAAAATAACGCCAATCAAACGACTATTTTTATTTTTCCACGTAAAATTTTTCCATGGAAAAATATTCCATGGAAAAATTTTCTTTTCCAGCCATTTTCCATGTTGGCAATCAAACACAGCCTGAGTGATATGTTATGTAATTTTAAATTTATGGGCATGTGTGTAACATTGTATGGTAATGGATTATGAATTTTATTATTATTATTAGTATTATTATTATTATTATTATTACTATTACTATTACTATTACTATTATTATTTAAATTTAATTCGGTAATTTGAATAACGGGTAAGCGAGCACCCTGCGGTTAAGGGTAAGAGTATGATTTTTTTTTTCCTTTAGAGTACGGGTATAAAGTAGGGGTTACGAGTACGGGTAAGGGTTTTGACATATCTTATTCATACTCTACCCGTTGCCATCCCTAGGGCTTCTATTTGATTTTCTTCATTATATACATGAATCAAGTTTTTTTAAAACTAGAACGGACCAGTTGGTCTGATCGACAGAATCAGGATCGGCCCGCAATCCGGTTCGGTTTTAATGTGTTTGTTGACTAAGATATGAACCAGTCAAACCTGGCTAAACATAGCGAACCGGCCTATCGGACCAAAATCGGATAGAACCCGGTTTTCAAATAATTTTTTTTTGTCTATGAGATCTCTCTCTCTCTCCGTCCATGGCTCCTTCTCTCTCTCTCTCTCCTCGTCTCCTTCTCTTCCTCGATCTCCGGCAACAAGTTCACCGTCGGCGAATGGCTGGATTGATCTCGGCGTCAACTACACCATCTAGGTCAACAAACACAAACCCTTCTACCTCGATGACTGCCTCTGTATATCTCTACATATACATCTCTAATTATATGTATATATATATATATAAACACTAATGAATGAATACATACATGCATGTATGGGTTTGCATTGGGTTTACGTACACAGTGTTCTACTACCAGTCAAGGATGGCAGACGTTGTTCAAGTAGATAAAACGGCATACGCAAAGTGCGAGGCATCAAACCCCATTAGAAACTACAGCAAAGAACAGAGCTATGCTTTTGAGCGCAATGAAATCAGTTATATTGTTTTTGTTAAGTTGTTCATGTATGTTATTATTATACATTATATATATATATATATTTATGACATCATCCAGTTAGACCAACTCAGCCGTCAAATATGAAACCAGTTAGTTATTCGGTCCGATTTTAAAAATATTGACATGAATTACTCATGAAATCATTGGGCCTACTCACGAAAAAAAAAAAAAAAAGTTATGCTTTTGATTTATTTTCCTGAGGACAATAGCCTTCTAGTC